>NC_050468.1:33313847-33613847 GCF_013373865.1 Monomorium pharaonis | reverse complement strand
TTATCATTTTCGTGGATTTACGGATGCATAAACCGTTATCGCATTCTTTCATGTTGATCGTTCTATCCACTGAGCGCCGTTTTATTATCGAAACTTCATAGTATTTGGATCTTTTTTTTTTTGTAAAATGTTTAACGCGTGGAAGAAAAAAGGTTTCTTGAAAGTCGATCAATAAGATCGACGTAATCCGAAGAATAAATAAGCTTGGATACGATGATCAACAAAGTCCGACGAAGTTCATGCTGATGTAAGAGATTCGAGGTTGCTTAGCGGATGCTTAAAGATTGCCACGCAGCGGCAGAACACTCGCTACGTTTTGTTAGAGATATAGAGGCTTAAAATAGAGAAGATCCGAGACATGCTGACCAACGAGAGGCTTTTGACGGGCGACCAGAAGAGACGAAACCGAAAAGATATATCGCGAACGTTCACCCTTTGAACGAAGAGCAAAGAAACTACATTCGCAACCTTACATATTTTACGGTTTTGCATATATTAGAATATTTCTAACTTTATTTTTGTTCATGAAAATATTGAAAAAAAAAACTTACGTTTATGTGTATAAAATATTTCAAAATTTCTAAATGCATATCTGATACATTTTCGGCAATTAGAAAAACGTAACTTATAACGCAAATAAATATTTTTATTTTATAATATAATATATATACAAGGAAAAATAAACAATTGAGATGTTTCAACAAAATGTTAAATATTTCACCAAGTAATTGTCAATGTTAACATTAATACGTGTTGATATTAAGAGGTAATGACATTATAAATAATGACACAACGGTACTGTTATGTGATAAAAATTGAGATGATTATCGCATCATATTTTTTTCATTAGCCCAATATTACATTGTTACATTCAGATATAAAGTCGCGCAACCTTGTTTACGATATTGCAGCGACTTTACGATTATACATTGCTACCAAAAAGACACACGAGAGGAATACCTGTCTCGGGGTTCCGTCGCGATAAAAATGTCGATTACCGTAGGAGAGACAATAAAAATCGTCGTTCGTATCGAGGAGCATCATTCACGGTCGTTACGCGAGAAAAATATTCGTCTCTCGCGCGAGATCATAAAATATAATGATCTCGGCCAGGCAATCCTTGACAGTTTATGCACTGACGTATTATAGATACAGTTACGCGTCGCTCTCGTCATTTTTGTCATACCTGCCTTTCCGTGTAAAATTGCAATTCGAGAAGCTATTTCAGTCTGTTATTCGTTCGACATGTGTGTAACTTATTTGCAAATGCGGCTACGAAGAAATAAAAGTGATCCAATTGTATTATTCATGATGTTATAGAAATGATGAAAATAAAATGAAGTTTGTAACATTTATGCGATTAGAGTAACACACGCTTTTAGCCGGGGATAATTATGACGTAAATATGAAACGTGTTTGTAGGTCGCAGTTTTCTTCTAATTAATTCGCCCAAGCGTTTTCAGTCAGTGCGAGAACCCGTCAGAGCTTCAACGATGCCGCACCTCTCGTCAACAATAGCTGTAATTAGCTCGTTACGTTCCTGATAATTAAATTCAATTTCCGGGAGCGCATGACGCCATTCGAAAATAAAGCCGCCTATTTTAATTATACGAACTCCTGTAATTTACCTAGTGTTTTTTCAACGGCACGAGGCATTCTTACGTGCAATCAAATTTTATAAATTTATGAATAAGAAAATATAATTATGCTTTTTTTTATAGAATTTAAATGTAATCTAGAATTTAAATAAAGTTCGTCAAAATTGATTTTCGTCGATAACATGTGATGTAATTGTCCCAACTTACTTCTCATTACTAGTTGTACTTGCTATCCCCGAAAGGATAGTAAGTATGGAAAGCAACCCTTTGTTTCGAGGCTGTAACTTCCGCCATACGTCGTAAACCGTCGTAATCGTGCGCGATTAATACAATTAGCTCTCACGTCGATCCGCTCTGGATTACCGGGGCCAATGAACGCGGACAGGCGCGCGTTAATTAGTTCCACGAAATTTATTCCGCGGCTCGCGGCTTCGCTGTACCAACAACGAAATCTATCGACGAAAAGGAAAGCCCGAGCTCGCGACGAGCACTCGCACGAAACACCAGCGGCTTATTTACGGAGACGGATAATCGCGCGTGGCCTGGTCGTAATTGACGTTCCTCAGCCGTCCGTAAATCTCTCCGATATCCCCGTTTAAGCAGCGTTAGCAGTGTTCTAATAAGCCACAATAATGATCATTACGCGAGCAACAACGAGGTAATTAATGAGCTTTTTACAAATTGTGCGAACGTGCGTGTTGTGATTTTTAATAGATTGTTGCGGTGTCTTTTTATTATTAATCCCATTTTTTAACATTATTAAATAATATGTTTTACATATTTTATAAATAAAATATAAGTGATATATTATAATTCTTTATAACATTTTATGGTGCTAGATGGAATTTTATAAAAATGTAGCGTATTTTCATCTACTACTTAGGAAAATGTTAATTCTTGATTACACAGTAAATTGGGCATTTTTTCACATCTACGCTTTTTCCTCGCTATTACAATTTTTCCGGATCATGCACGCGGATCTATTCGCGCGATACAGTTCGTTATTATTACGACGATTTAAAAAAAGAACCATCTCGTCTGATTAATGTTTAATTCACCATGGACGCCGGGATCGTTAATTAGCTCCGCGAAATGAAGCATCGCCGATCCGTTCTTTAGATGCTCGCTTCCCGCGGCGCCGTGCGGTATGGTCGCGTCGCGGAAACTATAGTTTACGATCAACAGGTGGTTATAACGAATATCACATTCGCGACGTTATATCGAGGCCCCTAATCACAAGATCCTTCACGCTTCACGGCCAAAGTTATGAAAATCGAATAACTTTTGCGCGATAAATTCGCAGATTTATAGACGGATCTTTGGGACTTCCTTCTCGTCATTTCGATCGCGAAAGAAAAAAAAAAGATTGCGCTTGCGTTACGATTAAATGAATGTACCGAGTTTCCTCTATATCGCTCGAAAATAGGCATTTTATGCACGAACGAGGATTTCATCTTTACGACTTAGTCGCGGTTGTCGCGATTTTATAATTAATTAGGTTCGGACTCTGCTCGGTGTTTCGTAGCAACTCTCGATGCATTAATCGAGATATATTGAGGAAAAATTGATTAAATGTTAAATAAAGAAATAGATAAATGCAATATTATGCTAGCGCTACACGTAACGATCAAATTCTGATAGCAATAAAGTAAAAGGTACACAGAAGAAATAATATTAAACATTATTATCAAAATAAAACTAATATATTTTATATTTAACAATTATTGTTTTATATATAAGCAAGAAATTATATTGTTACTTATATATAAAATAATAATAATCTTGCCTATATATAATTTGTTTAAAGAATTTAATAATCTTAAATTTCAAAAAATTGTACAGCCAAATACTATATTTCACACTATAATTATTTTGATAATAATAGTGTTTAAAAAACTTTAATTCTTGAAAATATTGTTATCTTTTATTCGATATTTTCCCTCTTGAACTAATAAAAATTATTATTGAATAATAAAAGTATATTTTTCTTAATAAAATTATACAAAATTCTTTTTGTAAATTATGTCTGTCTAACGTGCTGTGTAATCTTATTATAATATTTAACATTTCGAAAACAAACATATTATCAAAACAGAAGAATGTTCTTTTTTACGGGTACAAATAACATCACGATATTCTCGCAATAATTAAACCCCACGTTAAGTTCCTCAGTTAATCGATCTCGTTGATTATACTTGGTGATAGATCAGGAGTTCATTGCGCGAATTGCCTGATCGTGTTTGGGCGGAACGTCCCTCGAGAATCCAATCCTCATTTGCATCAGCGGCATTCGATCGAAATTGAAATACCGCTCTTAATTCCCACAAACACATACATATTTTTAATTACGTGCCTATATCGTCCTATTTAAAAACCGCACCCACGTATGCTTACACGCGTGCACCTACGCGCCCGATATAAATTATGTATCGATTAATCGCGCACGTTTGCAAAACAGCCGAGCAAACCTGCGCACCGAGGATACATTCCTAATTGTATTTTTTTAATCGAAAGTTTAATTATCAGTTTTATCAATCATTCAAAGGTGTGACAGAAATTTGACAATATTAGTATCAGAAAGTTATGCGTCATATTGTCTCAATTTTCTTTGAATTTCGGGAGGGCTTCATAACAGCAGCTAAGTGCTTCGCCTTTTGTGCATTTGCATACTTATACATATATTCAGGGTTGGCTAAGTTAATATATTTTTAAGCTAAATTAAATTAAAGTTAATGGATTATAAAATTAATTCAGTTAAGTTAAAAGTTACATAAAAAATTAACTTAGTTAAAGTTACGTTAAAACTAATTTTACTCGAGCTAAAGTAAAATTAGATTTGAGAAGCTTTATTTATATTAAATTAAAAAGCCATGTAACTTATTTAAGTCAGATTACCGATATAATTACAGTATCGATCAACAAAATAGATTAATATTTTATTTGTAAATTAAGTTATAATATTAATTATATGAAATAACAGAAAAATATTGTTTTCATGCAGGAATGTATTTTTATTTTATAATTTTTTCTTTTGTCTAGATAAAATTTTTAATTTAGGAAAAAAGTTAATAAATTAAAATTTATAATTTCAAAAATAACTAGTTAAAGTTAAAAATTAAATTATTTTTAATTAACTTAAAAGTTATTAACTTTTTAACTTTATTATTAACTTACAACTTTTTAATTACTAACCCAACCCTGCATATATTATATTTTTCACATCTTTTGTTGCTGTAACTCTGCTGTAATTTATCGATACACAATAAATTCAATTAATTTTAATTTACGAATGTAATTAAAATATTTACACGACTAAATTTAATAAAATTAATAATATGTTATTAAAGGAAATATAAGTTTTTTTTAAAATAATTTATGTGAAAAATATATGGTTCTTAATTTATAAATTTTATTAAAATTTTTTTTTGGTTAAAGAAAATAGAACTTTAGAAAACTGTTTATTTAAACATCTATGTATCTACTTATCTTTCGTAATTAAAATATTCTTCCAAACTCTGGAGGGACATTAATTATACAATATATCCTCGAGATATTGATATTGCTAATCGTAAAGTAAAAACTGAATTATATAATACGGATATTCGTGTTTAGGAATGGACAAGTCATCGTACGTGTCTGTAGCGAATAACTTGAACTCTTGTCCATAAATTGCTGTGACATAACACGACGTTAGACGCTATAACTTACGGAGTATTATCTATATGTCGTGCGAGTTTCACCAAAAAAAATAGGACCATTAGTCGCGCAATAGGACCATTTGGGCACACACGCGGAGGCAACTTTCGTTAGCTCGAAACAGCGTTACGTGATATCATTATGCTGGACGGATTGCGAATTACGTGCGAATGTATAGTGATTTATACCGTCGTCATGGTGACCGGAATGATTTTCCGGGAGCGCGCGATATAGGAAAAAGTCTCATTTCTCGCATCACCGTACTCGGGAAACGAAAATGTTCGCGGCTGGGTGCGTACTAGGTAGGCATGACATTTTTCAAGTTGATTAATATCGCTTGATGTAGAGAGAAGGAGAAAGGAGACGTCTGGTGAATAAATTGTTCCTTCGTTATATGTACGTACGCGGTTTCCCGAGAACGAAACGGAACAAAACGAATAACCCGATATCGACGCGAAATTCGTGATAGATTGATCGTAGACACCCGATCCCCCTCGGTTGTCATCCCATCAATTTCGTCAGATTTCCCATTGGATCGTGGGTCACATGTTTCGTTATTTTGGAGAACGTTTGCCACGGGGTGTATCGACCTGCCCCGTATCGGCGACGAACCGTTGGATTTTCTTTCCAGGTAAACTAGAGCGAAAGGAAAGAGAAAAGAAGAAAAAGAAGAAGAAGAAGAAGAAGCACGTAGCAAGCAGATTACTCGCGACCTATACCCTCGCGCGTGATATCGCATACGTGATGTGTGCGCGCATTAGCAGTTAATTAAATTGGCTTAATTATTCGGCTCCCGTTATTACTCGCGGCTTGAATCGCTAAGGGGGAAAGAAAGCATGCGAAAGGTGCGATCCCGTTCACCTCATCCCGGTTCTACTTGAACTCGAGAGGAACCTGTACGCATCGGCACGACGACGACGCGCCGAGTGCGCGCCTTTACCAAGGATGCAGGGCGTCTCGACGGAAGGCGCCTCACCCGGCGGACGCCGGCTGTCCCGCAGTTTTCACTCCTGCCTTCGCGGAGCCGACCAGGACGACCTTGAATCAGGTAGATCTAGAATACGGAGTTGCATGCCGCACACACTCGCGCACCCGTAAGCGAATCGCGAGTAAATCGTCGATACTGTAATTGCAATATCGTTATGTTGCCGAAGGGGATATCTCTGCAAACACTCGTACCTATAATGGCAGATGTTTATCGAAGTTTTGAGTAACGATAATAGCGGTCTGTCAGTCTTCAGACCGCCGTCGAGTTTTTTTACACGTGAAATTGAAACATCGTGGAAGGCGAGCGCTCGAGACCGTTTACTTCGGACTCGATTCTTTTTATGGCGCTGTACGATCCGGGGTGCGTAGGATAATAACGTGCCGGATTAATAAAATGTACGTAGGTGAGCCCTACGCAATATCGCGTGCCTACGCTCGTTAAAGTTGCCCGCGGTTGCCTTTTCCGATAGTCGACGCCTCGCGAAATACGAAAGAACGCCCGAGTTACGGAATCATTGCCCGACATGCAATTTTAATTACTTGACCCGTCGGCCACAGTCCTTCCTTGATCAACTAGTCAAAATTGTTCAATTATTAAATTCTTATTGTTCTATGCATACTGTTTTTCACATTTAAATCGCAAAAAAAGATTTTTTTTTTAATATTACATTTTTTATTTGCACATCTTGAAAAAAAGGTAGCAAATTACCATTATTTAACTATAATTCACGGACATTTTTGATGCCAATTATAGTTGCTTTAGGGTCGGTTGTTCCAACTTCTTGGTAAACTTACCTATCAGGTAAATATATTTTGTCTTTATTTATTTAAGAAAAGAAATGAAGATAGACACATGCTTACCTGGTAGATAAGTTTACCAAGAAGTTGGAACAACCGACCCTTAATCATGCAAATTATAATTGCTATTATTACTACATAAATAATAAGAGAATGTTTACAAAATAGTTATACTTATTATAATTGTGATCGCATTTGCTATATAAAAATGATTATTTTACTTTTACCATCCGTATTTTGATATTTTTTATTATAATAATATTTGAAGTTATTTTATAATAGTTAAATGTTTTTATAATTTAATAGAATAATATAGTCACAAATACGAAGCACTTTTCTCTCAGTGTACGTTTTAAATGAATCTATCTTTTATTCGTACAAAAAATATAGTTAAAAATATTTTAACTTTCCACAAACCACATTTCTTCTTTTATCTCTTTTAAATGCTTATTTTAAATATATATTTATGTCTTAAGTATCAAATATACTCGTGTTACGCAAGTAGTTAGTAGACGAATATTTTAAAACATTCTCAATTCTTTCAACAAAAATCTGAACTTTCGATCATTAAATCCCAGACTGCTTTCGAGACAACGTTCACCATGCAGACGCATGACGGTTATCGCGTCGTAAAAGTCGCGGAACGGAAATACGTGCACCACGATTGATACTAAACAGATGACACGCATACCCGCGTCCATGAGTCGTGCGGCTCACCGATGTGACACGGCACTCACGAGTGTGGCACGCTCGTGTTGATACTCACGATCACGATCGCACACCACACGTCGACGGTTGGCGACGAGTAAGTGTAAGCGAGGGAGAGACCACGTTAATATTTACTTTCATACGCAGCCTCCGTTCGCGGCAGTCCATTCTCGACTGTACCGTGCTCACTGTCTCGAACCAGCCGTGAGGGACTCTCAGTGAGACTCTCGACCAGACGGACGTCTCGGATCCTCGACGTTTCTGATAGCTCGATCGACGGCAATCGTCGCGCATGTGTGAGACGAATAAATTATTTGTGAATACACGTGAACAGTGAATAAAGCGAAACGCTAATCTCTCGCGTCGTTTCTATTCTGTTGCGAATGCAGAAATGTTTTCGAGATGATCGAGCAGAGACACATTCGTTATACATTTGGAGCACCTGTCGATATAAGTGATCAGTACATCTGAATCGGATAAATTGGCTGTCTTCCACCTTGATTCTTGGGAACAGTAATCGTCGAATGATGGATGATATTTGAGAATTGTACCTTTTTTATGGATTATCTTATAATTTACTTTTATCAAGAAATTATAAAAAATATGAAATAATGGATTGCCATTGCCAGACGATATTACTTTCATTTTTTTAGGATGATTCTCGTGACGTTATAATTTTTGATGTCTATATATCAAGAATTATTATTAGAAATCGTGTAAGAGGCAAAATTTTACTTTTTACAGGCAATCGTTGTCTCAGAATTTCTAAAAAAAATTATACCACTTTGTTTTTCCTTTACATAGACGTACGGTGAAATCTGATCGAAGCTGGAAGTTGATAACGGTATATTTGATACGGTATATACATATATCTGATCTAATGATATCTCAACCAGGGCGACAGTGACAACTTGCCGAGCGAGGCTAACTGTGTGTCAATCAAGATATTATACGTGCTTCAGTGTAGATCAAGTGACTCGTATTAGGAGCACGGATTATGAGAATATTCTTCTCTTCGTGAACATTTACGGCACATGCTCTCGCAACCTTCTACAACGTGCGCCGAGGTGCACTTTACCTGCCGCAAGTTATTTCGCCGCCGAGTCATTACAATGTATACAGCAGACGCCACTTCGTACGTTGACCGAGGAATTGGCAAAATAAGCGAGCGCTTTACCGCGGTTGCTCACATTTTATACCACGTTTGATGCCATCGATTTCGAGTGAACAGGAAGACTTTCTATGAAGAAATCCGTTATTATCCATAAGGATCCGCAGTCGTTAGCGCGATCATTAATGTCAAGAAAGATATCTTCCAACAACGGGAACTGATAGAAACATCGAGAGATAGGAAACCGCAAGGCGAAAGTTCCTCGGTCGTCATCGTGTAATTTAAATCTTCAACTCTGTCGGAAATTGTGAAAAATTGCAGGACATTGCTGATATATTCTTCGAAAAAAAAAGTCATCGATATTTCTCCTTGACGTAACCGATGCATCATGAAACAACAATGAAGATACGGTGAGATGAGCCATCGTTGCGAGCAATATTCAAAGAGTAACGGATGACGCGACAATGAACGTAGACGCTCTTCAGTCGCGCTTCTTCTTAAATAGATGATCTAATGATCGTTCAAGGACTTGACTTATTGTGAGATAATCTACATCATCGACATGAGGATTCGTTACGTACCACAGGATGTCGGGAACTGTCACAGACGTATGATATTTTAACGTTTAATTACTTAATTAATAGTAAGGCATATTATGATTTTTTTAATCATAATTTTTTCTTAGCTTAATACGCTGGTTACTTGGAAAATTACATCCTATTGCATAAAAATTGTTTTTACGAGCGTAAATATATAACAGGACATAATTTGCAAGATAAACAATGTAACAAACGAAAAATTACGATATATTTTTTAACTAATTGTACAGCTTTTACGAGCGAAAGAATACAAAGGATGTAATTTGCAAATGTTTAATTGTAAATATATTAGTCATAAACAGTGCAGACATGCAACGATGCAAAATAATATATGCAAAATGGCAACTCATGTTATTGTATTATAACACATTATTAATTGTATAATGATTACTTCACGTACAATGCAATGTAATTAAAATGAGTATAAACTATTTACAAATTATTCTCACGATTTTATCGGTTAATTTTGTTAATTTTGTCAATATGGCTCCTTTCTCTGTATTTTTTAATGTAACATTGAACATAATTGGCTTATTTTCATACCTGTGGTCGTATCCAATTTCAGAAATCCCATAATCAACAGTTTTAATGTGTATTATATTCTATCTAATAAATCTCCGAAAGAGATTTCTTGCATATGCTCATAAATCTCACAAGACGCTTACTGCCAAAAATTATTCATAGTCCGATGGCTTACAATTGATTTACATAGACGCGGCTTCTAACTCGTGTTCCGCTAGGCTATAAAGCTAACTCATGCAAAACTATGAGAGCTGTTAAATGAGTAATGTTTGATTGTATACAAAGTTCCGTTGTATTAAAATAAAAGTTAAGTGATGCGTTGTAATCCCTAATATTATTTTCAATTCTAACTGCAATTTTTTCATATTTTTACATCTTTTTTCTCTCTTAAATTTTCTCCATTTTTTATTTCTTTTTCATTTCTCGTAAGCCCTCGTAAGCTTATTTTCATGCCCGAGTCTCTACGTTGACTCGGGCAATCCGACGTTTCTGACTGTTTCCGAGTCAAACGTCATGAAGGAAAAAGATGGCCCGTTAGACGCACGATATGTGTGATATATTTTGCGCGGTGCCTCTTCTGGAGTATCGAACTCGATTCTATTGCGTCGACTTTCTCGGAGCAAGTCGATAAAGATGCCTTAAACGTACGCTTGATCTCCGCTGAAACTTGCATCGAAACGTCGCTTCTGTCGATTAACGTCGTTCAAATAAGTGAAATCACATCCTCCGCGATTAGAAAATGCGATTTAATCGTTATCACTCCGGTTTAAATCGGGAAAACAACATGCGGGTACTTAAATGTTAAAATAAAAAATATATTCCGTTACTCTGTATCGCACAACATTGAAGTAGAAATCCCGTTAATTTTCTCTGTCGAGTAATTTATAATGCAAATTGTTTCTTTCTTGCTAAATGTCGGTATTATCTTGTTTTGTTTGCCAATTAGAGATTTTATGTGCAGTTTAGCAAAAAAATAGATAACGCGTGCATTGGATCCACATGCATGATGCTACTTTCAAAGGCACTCGGCGCTGATATATTCGTTAAAAATATTATTGTACTAACAGAAACATTTGCCATGTTCAATAAATGGTATAAAGTAAAAAACAAAACTACACGCATTTAAATTAATTATAATTCTGCCTCTATGTACAATTGCATTAAAATTTAAATAACAAAACCGACGTAGTGCTTCTGCCTTCGCTTTGTAGTATAATTATACAATTTCCGTGATATAGCATTGTCAACTATTAAAATATAATTTCCACAAAAATGTTGCCTCACGAAGCGTGTATTGTACGAAAAAAGAATGGATTTTTTAACAAGCATCATTTGCAGCATTTTCCGCACTGTCTGCTTTACTTTTATTACAACTTTACAATTAGATTGTGGCATAAAATGACAAAAATAAATTAAAGCAAATTACAAAATAAATATTAATTAATATTTTATTGTTAAAAAAAAATATTCAAGAACACAATGTTAGTATATTAGTTAATTTCTCTCTATGTAGTCAGAGTGAAAACAAATTCTCTTGTCAATTAGTATTGGATTAATAATATCATATTTCAATACGATCTCTCGAACGAATAGAATCAATCAATCTCATATGAGACAATAATTCCTATTGAATTTACCAAACGAGGTGCAAAATATGCTATAATAGCTTATTATCGAAATTAATTTGAAGTATAAAGAACGAAATATTCGACATATTTTATTATATACAAATAAATATTCTGTGATACTAAGATTCGTTGGTGCATAATTGTAATATATGCCTTTTTATATGTAGTTATAGCGTACGCAAGGTCGCTACGCGCTACATTGTTATTCGCGTGGCAAGACTTGAGCGACAGGTAACGGCTCGTGCCACTCCGCGTAATGTGTTACCTCTTAGAACGCAGTCGCGACAAGTATTAGAGAATACGAAACACTATTATACCTTACAATTATACCGTTAGCGATTATTAACTCGTGATAATATAAGATTTCGTTAACGGTGACGCGTGATTCCGCATGAAAGTGATAGACTAAGTTCCATCTGATACAGTTTTTGATATATATTATTTATATATATTAACATTCATATAACGTATGCGCTATTATAATATCGGATCTTAAAAGTAAAAATAATCATTTACCGCTATCTTCTAAAAAATAATTTCCTATTTTTCCTCCGCAGATTACTTTTTTCTGTTTAATCAGACTATCTGTCACTGATAAAATATTTTGTGATCTTCAAAGCCTTTTTGAGCTTTGAAAAATCTGAAAAAAATTCTAGTATACTCTTTTATCATTTAGAAATACTATTGTACAGCAGTCATACTGGGCCCGAAACTTTTTTTTTACTTTTTTTGCATATCCGAGTTTGAGACAGAATCAGAAAAAAAATTGCTAAGGTCGGTGACACAGTCTACGAAGTGTTAAATTTTATATTTTATACATACAATGGAAATATGCAGAATAACATTAATTAGATTAGATAGAAAATGTATTTGTTCATATCTTCTAGAGATGGGAATTCAAACTCTATATGTGAAATGAGCATCAGTCTTATTTGTTTGTTCCCTTAACGAAATTAAAGATATAAAATAACGAGTTTTGTTACGTTAGTAATTATTACAAAACACAAAATCAATTTTAATCATTTGTGCCACTCTTTTGCCTTTATCCTTTTCTTCCTCAGTATGCTTACGTGTCGTTGATTATACATTGAACTGCTATTATAAGATACTAATTGTGTGAAATTCTTTTCACAATTACATATCAAAACATAAACAGAATCTTTTACAAAACAAGTAAAAGATTATTGTGATTAGCAAGAGAAAAATTTATTTTGATTAATGCATTTGTGTTCATCATTTACAATTCTCTAAAATTTCGAATTACTTACAATTAAAAGAATATTCTACATATCTATTATTCAAGAAAATTCGAACAAACGAAAAAAAATTATACGCAGTACAAGTGCTGCTAATAGTTATATAAGGTATTGTCACTATAATTATTCAGTAATTACTCGTCAGAGTAAACAATGTCTACGACGTCCAAATCTTTGACGCGCTTCTCGTGGTCTGAACGATTACACAAGTAACTACCGTAAAAGAAGTTGCACAAGCGCCTTCGCGTTTCGCTTTTACGCGCGCAAACGCCTTGCAACGGTTGTTAGAATGATCGTAAAATGGCATTCGAATTTACGCGAGAGAAATCGAAACTGCAGGTATCCAAACCAGCCGATCCTTCTCAATCGTATTTCCTAGCTTGTATGATATGTGCTTTATCATTCGGACTTTTCTCGCCTCTTCTGCAATTGCAACGTCCAATTCGATGAAAAATGAAAATACTAGAAAGGATTGGCACACTGATACCATGTATTATTTCAGTACATTTTATTCTTGATTTTCCTTCTAGAGATAAAAATATTGTGTTTATTATGTAAAAAATAATTATTACTGACTCCAATGCATCACTGCATTATAATTATTCTGATCGTTATAAATATGATGATGAATTCTTGTAATTGTTTACGGTAGATAATATAAATCATATGGGAATCTCTCGGACAATATTTATTTCAGAAAAAAATATGAATATTAATTCCTCTACGATTATGTTATCAGTATTAATTAAACATAAACTACTGCATCAATAAGATTGAAAATATGTCTAAATTGCAATCAATGTATTTTCAATAATTTTGCTGATTTTTTATCAATTGTAATTTAGAGAGTAAATAAAGTTAAACTAGACTTTATTTGTAACACAAAAATACATGATACGATGAGATGTTTATTTATATTTATGTGTAATATTTTATACAATAATTAACATGCAGCAGGAATAATATGTTATTTTTATGAAAATTGTTATCTTTATGAAAAATATTTTATCATAAATTTTATTACACAACTTTCTTTATTAATATTCCATTTCTATGATGTATATCTTTTTATTATTTTACATTATATTATATTTTCTTAAGAAAGTCGGTACTTTGGGTACTTAGTGCGGGATTTTCCTAGCAAATTCTGAGCGTAATTGGATACCAAATCCGTCATAATTAGTGCTGGGACCAAAGAACAAATTAACAAAACATTAATAAAGAGATAATCCTATACTGTGAACTCTGTACTTTCCTTGCAAGCGGAACTTGTTACGCGATATTGAGATGTCTAAGAAATCGCGCGCAAAATCTCGAGAAATTTATTAGCGTCGACACAAATCAATTTATGACTTAGGATTCCAAGTTCCACGTGTCTATCATTAGCAGCAAACCTTCCGGATGAAATTAAAATACTATACCTCTCACTCATACATTACAGATAACGTTGTAAATCTGGTTTGGATGATGATTACGTGTGCTATCGACGGCGAGCGATCAATCACCCGCCGCAAAGAAATTAAGGAGAACATTCTTTCGTTTTTTTTTTCAAACGCCGGCGTATCTATTTAATATAATAAACGAAACTGATCCGGCTACTTTCGTAAGTGTTGGTAGCAACAGGATGTACGCACGATCAAGTATTTACAGAATCATGATTTTCTCAAATCACGCAATTTGTAAATCACGATTACTACATGAATTTCTCTTTTCAAGACGCAAAATAATTATCATTAATGCACATATCGCGGTACTCGACAGTTATCGTTATACTTAATAATTGTAGCCATTAGTATGTAAAATTATAGCAGAAGCAAAAAAGATTATTCCCGTTAATCCTTGGATATTATTCTCTCGTTTTACGCTGTTGTGTTAAAATCATCGCATTTGCCCTTTGCTAAAAGTATAATATTTCCTTCAATTTTGTTTCGCAGCGGACGATTATCGCGTTTTCGCATATTTAATCAAGATGTAAACGCAACGTAAATACGCATTTGTTTCAGAACTCGTTTAAAGATATAACTCACGTTCGCGGTGTAGACGTTCTCGTAATAATTGTGCCTGTCTCATGTATTTTACTATTATGTCGTCATATAAAATTTTCTATTACGGGAGAAAGAGAGAGAGAGAGAGAGAGAGAGAGAGAGAGAGAGAGAGAGAGAGAGAGAGAGAAATTAATCAAGATTTCATAGATTGAGAAAGACAAAACTATTGGCTGTCTCGCTACAATCGAAACGCTCGCAGTTTCTGTCTTATCATGTTTAGTAGTAATACTACACCGATACGTGACACGGTGTATGATGATTATTTTGCATATCATTTCGTAGAAAGTCTCTTCAATAATATTATCTGTGGTGATTCTCAGTGAACGCGTATCTCTCTCAGTGAAAATGCATTGCTCGAATTGCGACGGAATTTAACAACTGAATTAAAGTTAGAAAGTCCAATTGAAAGAAAAGGAAAGAAGAAAATGTAAGGACTATGTATTTATATCTTAATTTTTATTTCGAAATAATTATTTTATCTTTATTTCAACCCAATTATGTTATCTTTGTACTCATTTTATACAGTTTTCTTTGTGTGTTATATTTTTTGTAATCATGCAAGATTTCTCTCAAGATTTCTCTTAAAATAATGCTGTTAGCCACGCACTCTTTTTAGACTTTTATACCATTTAATCATTTTTGTTGTTTTTATCTCCATAAAGTTTTACGATCTGTTTTTACAATAATTTTTTAAGGATCTATGTGTCATATTTTAAAAGGTTACTGAAAATTTTTTAATTTACAAGTTGTTTCATTATTACGCACGCTTTTAAATTTTTACAAAATTTAAACATATTTCTTTTATTAGTTTAAAAGTTAGTTAATTTTGTATTTACTAATATTTTTATTTACTAAATAAAATTATGTTTTGTAATATTATACTTATTTGCAAATTTGATTACGAATTAAATCAAACTTTGTACGTGTAGTAATGAAACTCTAATACATATTCGTGCAGAAATTGATTTGATCTTAGTTATTTAAGTTACTTATTTAAAATTATATGGGGTCATTTTTATTGCTATTATAAACCAAATTTTTGTGTTTTTTTCTTTACAGTAGTTTTAGAGTCAAAACTTGAATATTCAACATTTTTTTATTGTTGAAATTCAGAAAAGAATGAATGAATCTAAGAAAAAAAATTTTAAATTTTGATAACTTTTAACTGCTAGAGAAAAACCAGCCTTATAAGGTTGTTTCTTTATTAAGGTCTTTTCCATCCAATTTAGGAAAATATTGCTTTTTAATGAACGTTTCGATCGAAAGAAATACCGAGTTTAATAACATCGAGATCCTACTGTAGCTCTTTCCAGAGACACATATTTGATACCCTGGAAGAAGAGAAAGAAACGCGGTCTGTAATTAGCGTGACCGTTTGGCGTGCAATTAGACGAAAGTGTCCGTGCGCGCACGGATGCGACGTCTTGCTGTCGCACTTGGCGCGGTCGGGACTCGCGAGAATTGGAGCGTGCTCTCTCGGATACGGTCGGGGCGTTCATTACCGCCGTGCGACGCGCCGTGAAAAAGCTGTCCCCGCGAAAAAGCCGCGAAACGGAGCCGCATAACAGAACCGGCGCGGCATAACGCCGCGGACTTCTGGTTCCGTAATCGCGGATGCGTGCAGTCGACGCTTCTGGCTGCGATCTCGTCGCGAATAGGGTCGCCGATACTTCGCTTCGATGTATTTTATCCTAAGAGGAAAAGATCAATGCTATTTGCACTATCACTAATACTGTTGTTTGTATCTATTTTATTCAAAACTTGTTTTATTTTCTTACTAATATTTTATTTAAAAACTTTTCCCAGACATTTTTTTTAATTGTTAACATGAGATCTCTTTTATAATTTAAAATTTTGTTACTTTTTAAAGCTTTTGATCCAATTAAACAATGTAATAGTATAGGAAATTCGATCAGAACAGAGTTGAAAGGACTGAATAGAGATTTTTACAAGATTTTATCGTCATATATTGTGCAACGCTTGACAATCTTGATGGATCTTTTAAAAAAAGATTAAATGTATGAATATCATAAATATAAATACATTATTTTTGCTAAAAACGTATAAAAATGTTACAATAGGTCAAAAACTAATTTTATATAATAAAATTATTTTTCATAAAATTAATCATTAAAATTTTGAATATTTTTTATTGCATAACAGCTGTAAGAATATAAACACGATTATTTTCTCTTACAGGTGAGTCTAAAAGCAGATCCTTACCTAGAACTGCTCGAGTAGAACGGAACCGCAATGTTCGAGGTGAGCGATAAGTAGCATCTTTTTTTCCCGTTAGACCTCGTTTTTGTTTATACTCCCTTTTTTTATCCTGCGCTCGAAAAAATTTATTATATCTATTTAAAATATCTAAAAAGATATTAAAATTCGAAACGCGAAGTTAAAATTTTTCATTGCATAAGAGAGGCCTTTTTTTTTCTCCATTAACGCCTTGATCCTAATTGAGCAAATCAATATCGATAGTATTCATACGTCCCACCTTCTCGCGTAAATTGGCCGTTAATGCGCAGCCTACACTTATCGCCTCTGTAATTTCTGCAGGAGAACAATACTTTTCATTGAGCGAGGTGACAATGATCTACCTTTTACAATGACAGTTACATACATATATAACGTTACGTTGAGAAATATTCGCCTCTTTGTCTCCGCTAACTTCTCTTTGAAAAAAAAGGGTAATGTTCTAAATATAACGGCTTGAATGGACAAATGCGTGATAATATGTTAATTCAAGTAAATGTCACGATAATGTGTCCGCAGAAGTGTCGCTCCTTGCGAGACCTGCAATCAGTAACGAGAACCTTTACAGTAATAGAAAAACTTGAACTTAAGCGCAAATATATATATAACAGTCCTCGCGATATTTTATAAAAAGTATAGGGCATTAATTAATAAATTCCGAAAGGGAGAAAACTCACGATTTAATTGTGTTTTGTGATTGATGTCACGTCCGCGTTACATCACATTACGCATTTAATGAAAAATGACGTCAATTACGATGATAGAAGGGAAACGCGTCGGGCGATCGAGCGAAAGTGTAATGATAATGAGCATCGTCCACTTCTGACTTGCTGTCTTTACTGCGCATTGTTAAGCGTATACAGGCGTACCAAAGATAAATCGATCGCAAGGTCGGGATCTTGTAGGCGCGAAGATAATGACAGAATCAATACGTTAGGCAATCAATTGAGCCCTCCGAACGCCTTGACATTTTTTTTCTCGTGCATAACGATCATCTTGCTAATCGACGAATAATAATACTATATAAAAATAATAGTTGTCAATATAAATGTAATATTAGTTGTCAATATTTAATGCGTAATTTTAATCCCAATATAAAAGAGGAAAAGGTAGATCCAACATAAGATTTTTTTAATATACAAAGAAAATGATTTCTAATATTTAGATTTTTTAGTATGCTAAATATCTTTTAAAATGTAAAAAGGAATGACTTATACGTTTATAGAATTGGTATCTTTTTTTCAAATTCTCGTACATTTTGTTTCCCACGTTTCGCAATTTCGTTGCCCGAATCAGCGACACAGCAATGAAATTTGCGACGGGTAGAAGCGTGTTGATACGATTTTACTTTTCTGGCCTTTTCTCGTTCGCACCGTAGAAATTTAATTGTTCGCCGAGTGGCCAAATTAAATTTTTTACGCTCACTTTGCTACTTTGTCTCTCGGTGCGGAAGGTAAATGGCAATTCTGTAGTAGCAAGATATTTATAACATTTACATTTGAAATTTATTAATAAATTATTGCATGCAAATAAATTGCTCTGACTAATTTCACAAATATAATTATTGTGATTATAATAAATAAGGATTTTGCGAAATATTGAGAATAAAGAAGTAGGAAGAGATATATTTTGAAGAATATATATTTTATATTAAGTATTTTATTAAATATTTGATATTAATGCACAGAGAGATATGTGGTCTTTTAAATTCATATACATGCATATAAATTAATTGAAAAATATTAGATATTTATATTATCCAATGTTGAATAAGTCAGAGACTGTATTCCGCTACAGAATGCAACCTTATCGACATTAGGATCGGTACAGGAGCGAGCTTGTGAGCTAGCATGTAGCGTCAACTACGGATCGTACTGGAAACATTGCAACGTATACGAACTGGTGATGGTTAAAACAGAAACCTTCCACTATTAAACTACATATAATATTTTTAATAATTTATTACTAAATTACATTAAGACAATATATTAATTAACTTTCTATATCACATTTAAAGAATCGGAGAAAAACTTCTTTAATTAATGACAATTCTATTTTATTAAAACAATTAGAAATTATCAAAAGTGAAAATGTTTATAATCTTCGCAAATATGGCCAACTTAACAAACTACTAAATGGTCATCAAGTTATTGCACGTGATGTAATAACTTAATGACTATTCATATATAATAATTATATTTCTTGCGAACGCACGCTGCAGAAAATTTTTCTCGCAACACAGACAATATTTTATCAATACATATATCATTTTTCTCGCCGCTTTTTCGAAATGACGGATACGTATGATTTCACAATTAAAGCACACAAGACGTCGCCTCGTTAATTATCACGGTTAATTACCGGCTACGAGGCCATCACAACGTACATAGGTACAATTCGAAGTATCGTGTCGAGCTCTCTCCACATCGGATTCTTTCGTTGCTCGTGTCGTCATACAGCACGCTATTAACGGTCATACACCCCCTACAAGGCAGGCACAAGATCACGGTCGGATCGTCGTATATGGCCGTCCATTCGTCAGATCGTTGACCGTGTACCGAGGTGATACCGTACTCCGCGGTTTGGAATTCGCCGCACGTTCGTGCGCGAAGGCAAATTAATTTCCATTTAAAGGCCGCTTAAAACTGCTTCCTCTGTGTTCCGCCTATAAACGTGTTACGTCATTTCGTCTGTCGACGCTTTCCCGCGATCTATCCCGCGCTCGTACACATATGCCCGCACAATTGACCGACCCGATCGGCAGAAGTGCGTGACTTTCGCGCAAATTGCCTTTCTTGTTAACGATCTCGAGGGATTCTCGCTATTCATTAAACGCAACCCCTCGCGGAAATTAAGCGCTCGCTTTTTGCGACGGTCTACCTGAGCGTCCACGCCGGTGGTCCGTGTTATTGATATCCTGGTGGTTTATAGTACGAGTACCTTGCATTGTGAAAATACTGCACGCAAATAAAGTGACAATCATAATGTAATATTCCTCGCGCTAAAGAATAAATTTGGAATAACCTTATGCTATTTTGCTAAGCTTTATTTTGAATCAGTTTTCTCTTATTAATTAACTGAAGACTCGAGAAGATTAGATAGATACAAGATTAGATACAAAATTTTATTTTGTTTTATTCTTTCTATAATAAAAAGAAAATGAAAATATTTTTAAAAATTGTTTGATATTTTTTTACGTTTGTACTTTATAACTTTCTTTGTTCATTGACGAATGTTATTTTGTTAACAAATCGCAAAAGAAACTTTAAGGATGTTTTGGTACTATCAGCTAAAAATTATTGAAAATTATAATAAAAACTGCAAGTTTCTTTAATTTATGGTTTTCTTCCGAATTAACAGAAAATGAACGTTTGAATTTTGGTACTAAACCTGCAAAAAGAACGAGAAATCTGATTTATAATGGCTTATTACAGCGAAAATTATCTCACTTTATTGAGGTAAATAAAAAACTTTTAAACGAATACGTGAATTCAAATAAACTTTTGTACGAAATGTACGAATATTTATTAGAGTCCTATTAGTATAGCTGCAAAATTTGATTTAACTTGCATTGCATTTTGTTTGCAAATTTGCAAACAAAAAGTTAAACAAACTAGTAAGAAAATTATCTTCGAATTTTACAAAGATATTCAAATGTAATAATAAAACAATTTGTTAAATATTTAAATTTTAGGTAATACTTTGTTACGAAGCAAATAATATTATGTCCATTTTTGCCATTGTTCTCGGAGCTATTTCATTGCGTTATCACGTCGCTCGTGATCAGCCTCCACTCTTAAATCTCACTTCTTTCCCACGTCTGGCCGACCAACCTTCATCTATCTTTCAGCAAAGCGACGCAACATTATCCCGCCTAAATGCCCGTTCTTCCGTTTTGCGCTAAGTGGCCTGTGCGGCGCGGCGCGGTACTCTTGTTCTACAAAAATTTATCCACTTGCGGTTAATTTATGAGCATAGTAAAACCCGTAATTCTTTCAATTTACATAAATAGCCAGGTGTTTACTTAAATGCATGATTAACGAACATACAGCGGCTGTCTTGGAGAATATTGCAGCGTTATTAAGAAAATAATATAGTTGTAATTGATGCTGGCGCGATGCATTTAATAATGAAAGCTTGTTATTCGTTCGTTTGTTTACACTTCGGTATTAAATAATTGAAGAAAAATAATGTAACGTAATTCTCTTTTATTGATCTAAGGAATAATTTCCGCCACGTTTTCATACGTTTCACCATAACTGATTGACAGCTGAATAGAAAATTTGCTACGAAACATAGAAGTCCGCATAGGATTCTGCAATGTCATGAACAACACAGTGTACAATGTACCGCGCCGAGAAAGATAGAGAAAGTGTTGTAACATAATAGGAATTACACAACGACTTGAATGACCGTCGCCAACGCGATTTCACACTCGCAAATTAATCTTCTCCCTTCGATTCGGAAAGATAATTGCCAGCGCGCATGATGGTAACTTTTCCGTATTATCAGTTTGCATTTTCTTTGTGGCATAGAAACGTATGGCGACGATAGGTGTGTTGCATCCAATGTTGTATTCCGACTTGCTAGAACCGAGCGGTTTGCATAGTCACGTATTCTCTGTCTGCCGATTGCATTTCGAAGCTGCTATCTCTCTTTCTCATTAGTTTCTCTCCGCGTACCATTTCTTCATGTCATTCCCATGGAATGTCCCAGGGATGTAGCAGGATATCCTCGATTTCTCTTTTGTACATGAAAATAGTCACATAAAATTGAGTCACGATTTAGTGGGCTATAAATCAATGTGTGTGTGTGTGTGTGTAAATTTTAAAAAATATATAAAACTATTATTGCACTGTAATATGATATAATGAGTGAATATGAGTGAATTAAATTATACTTCTTGTAATAATATTAAATTATTACTTGAGTACGACATAATATTTTTAATTGACAGTTTCACTTTTTATCTTCAACATTGAACATAATGTATAATTTCACTTCACTAAACTACTTGTTATATTTTTTTTATAATATTTATTTTCCATAAATCTATTTTTTACAAATTCGTAGATAAAATATATCTATTAAAATTTTAAATAAAATTTTGGAAATTAAAAACATTTGTTATTGATTTAATTGTTATTACATGTTTAATAAATTAAAGTTACTAGACATACATGGAAAGTACGGATTTTGCTAAAAAGTATCTAAAAAATTAACTGGGCGTAGATTTGAAAACAATTTTGTCATATTACACAAACACACACACACACACACACACACACACACACACACACACACACACACACAGTAATTATGTTAAACGTTTAAACTAATTATTAGAATATCAAAACTTTTATAGCATTACTAATTATGTGTGAACGTCGTAATTATTTTTATGGTCCAGTAAAATTATTTTCAGATAACTACATATAGTTAAAATTCTAAATACTCCAGCACAAAACCGTCTTTTGTATAATCAAATACCATTTCGAAGAAGTGATAGGAAGTGATATGGAACAGCTAAAGTAACGTGACACATATGTAAAGGTTTATAAAGATAATATACCGTTATACGCTCAGTGACCTTTTTCTGCTCTCATTTTTAAGATCTCGTACACGTTAGATGTTGCGTGCATTAAGTTCATGTTCATCTGACGCGGTATCCCTGTTTTTCCTAAGGTTTCTTACTACTGGCAATATTCCTGTACTTTCTGGTCACACTTGATGTCCACCTCCGCGTCTTGCGCTTCATCTTCCTTGCTTTATCTATATATCACTCATCCTATCTTTATATCGTCCTTTTTACTTCAACTTGTTTCTTATCAAAGAATCTTTTTCCATTTTGAATTCCACTCTAATAGCATATTTATTTGTTTCTTTTATTTTTGTAATCAAGAAGCATGAAGTATTAGCGAAAGAAAGATATCTAGTGATCAAAGTAAAATTTATGAACGAGACAAATTTTTTATATTTTTCTACATATTATTTATGCATATTTTATTTTCTACATATTATTATTTAAATATTAAAATTAAAATTTTAATATTTAAATAATTTTATTAACAAATATAAAACTAATAAAAAGAATCCGGGAGAAAGAATAGAAAATTTACATAATAATAAATTATTTAACGCTACGATATTTTTTTATTTTAGGTTAATTATATATTTTATTAATATATTTATTCAGTTCTTTTATTTCATAAACAACATAAAGTAAATAATGTAACGCAGCAAAAATTTATTTACTTAGTGTTTTATTAATTAAACTAATGTCGCATTATGTTATGTCTACGGCGAGTAATAATGATGCAAATTGAAAATATGCACCCGATATGAAACCGCTTCTCCCGTATACTCGAACAAAAAGTGACTTACCGCTCGTTGTAATTATCACGCATAAATTATAGTGCAGTCGTCCTACGCTACGCGTCAATAAAGAATCTGAAAGTGCGCTCGGTAGTGAATTAATACCTGTCGGCGATCGAAAAGATACAAGCGCTTCCAAGACGCATCCTGTAACTTCGATGAGTGATATCCTGGAAGTGGCAAAAAAGCTTCATTAGCCTACTTAATCGTAGTCAAAGTTTATGTTTCGAGCGATGTACATAACCGTTAACTACTGATACTGTTCTTCCGTTAATTGTTGCGCATTAAATCACTCCTCTCTCCCGCGAACATGCCGATGTCAAACACGAATGCTGAAGATGAAAGGCAAGAAGTAAAAAATAATAATAACCTGTTACTAGACAAGAAATGAAAATTTTGTAGCGTTTAGTAATAATCAGTTTAATTGCTAATTTGATTGAAAAAATTGAAGACAAGTTTCTTTAACAGGATAAATATTTAAATATATAATATTTTGTTGACATCTTTGAAAAGATAATAATATAATTAAAGCTATTTATATCTTCTACCGTTGAGACAAAAATAACTTTGAGCGAAACTGATATCTTAATGAATGTATATACGTCAATCATAACATAAATAATAATAATTGCGTCAACGTAAACCTATATTTACATATATATTTACATATATATCTGTACGCGTCAGAAAATTTTAAACAATGAAACTTTTAAATCTTTTTCGGAAAAAAAGAAAAATTTTTTATTAATTACTTAAAGGAATGCATGGGAATAATAATCTTAACATATCACTTGTAAGTCTTTCCAGAAATTATAATGGTTTTTGGATATCATTTTATACATAGAAAAAAAAATTTAAAATTACGTTAAATAAAACCAAAGCATCTTAAAACCTCCTTAAAACCTCTTTAAAGGTAACGGTGGGTGAGTTCTTTGCTGGTTTTGAGCGTTGCATTTCAGAGAGAAAACTACGCCGTTCTGTCGGTTTCACAAAGTGGTGCGTTGCTGAGAAAGATTGTTAAACGCTTAAGTATTTGTAAATTTATTTCTAGGCGTCGGTGAGAGCATTCCCGGCGCGGCGGACAGCGCGGAATTTCTATCTCCCGAACGAACGCAAGGCAGATAAAGGGAGGAGTTGCGGGAAACACCATCATGGTTACTTTAGATCGACCTCGCCGTCTCTCTCTCTCTCTCTCCTTTTCTTTTTTTTTCTTTCTATTCAGGGTCGTCGTCGTGATGCAAATATGTTCGATGCAAATGCTCGCTTACCTCCGGAGAGAGCCGGCGCGGCGGTAACGGAAATGGTAGCGTGTACGCGCGGCTGTGGTACTCCGTTATATTTCCTGCCTGACGCGAGCCGTTCCGGTGTCGCCACACGTGCGTTCGTATCGATTCACGTGGTCTCCACCATGTAAATCCCATCGCGTCGGCCACCCAGGCTCCTGCGCCGCTTTTAAGTCCAGAATAAAGACGCGTTTCTGGGAGCTCAGGCGTGCTTTACCGCAGCGTATATCCGCACACTTAATAGTCATCGAATCTTTAAAAAAAAAAAGTCTTGTTAACATATATTCCGAATTTATATTTAAAAAATTGAGCCAATCGTCAAAGTTTCTAAATAATTTTTCTTTGAAACAAATTTAATAATATTTAACTATCGCAATTTTTTGCAACTTTCAAACAGTTTCAAGCACAAGTTTTATCTTTGTTATGCATACGTGTACATACAATTTTAAATTTATACATCAATTATTGGCGTCACGTTAAATTCAATTAGACTATAAATGTTTCACTGTTAATCTCAGAGCGTCAAATTTTACTCAATCGAATCATTTTTAACGATTTCATAGGTCGCCACTGCTCCTACAATTAGCCAGAAGGTTAAATTTAACAAATCAACGAAGATTAAATTTAAAACAATCAACGATATATTGAGTAAGTATTTACTCAATATTAGTCAAATTAACTACTTCATTTAGTCAAATTAATCATCAAATATTGGGTAGGAGCAATGGCGACTCAATGGAAATTAACAGTGTTGGTTTATTTTTTTTTATTGGTAAATTGTATTATAATAATGAATTAATATAGATTACACATATTTTAAAATAGAGTATGTGACCGTATGCAAATAGAACCCGCTGGAAATGCAGAGAAGCCAGGATAGTTCGCTCCAATTTTAGATTCTGTTACCGAGCGGGCGTACCTTCGGCGTATTTCGGCGTATTATGTTCGACGGTCCGGAAATAAAGTCGCCTTTCAACGTCGCGCTAGCGAGCACCTACATGCGACGACTTCCGGCTGGCTTGACGACGTTTTGTTTATTTCTCTGTTATCGCCTCGACTTGCCCGTCGCCTCGCGCGAGGAATCACAAAGTAGAAGAGCGTTAGGCCTGTACAATTTGATGTGTTGAAACTCGTGTGAAAGGAATATTAATTCGTTACGTGACGTTTATACATTTATATCATATTTCCCGTAAAACAAAGCTCCAGATGCGAAAGTGTTATTTATGTGATTAGTTAATGCTAATACTTGAACTCTTCCTGAAAGTTAATTAAACCGGTCTTCTTCTGCATTATCAAATAATAGTATTGAACTGCCAGTTCGCTGCCTGCACAGTCGTGCAATTTTTTATTATACTTTTTTTATTTTTTTAATAAAATGTGCCCCAAAATATCAGCAAGATCGTAATGTAATCTTTCAGCCTTTTTCTATTATGTGAACACGACGAACACATTAACTGAAAATTAAGTTAAAAGTTACTATAAAAGAGGTACATTAATAAAAATTATAATTTCTAATTTGAGTATTATATTAAATATAATATTGTGATTGTTATTTATTATTGTATGTATTAGAATATAAATATTATTAAAATAGTCTTATTTGTCAAATAAAAGCAAATTCAATTAGAGAAAGTCTGTTTTATATAAGAAATTTAAAAAATTCCAATTTCACCATTTCGAGATTAAATCGTATTCGTTCTGCTGTTACACGATGCATAATAATATAGTCGTATAAAGTGCGTGAGCAATTGCGCCAAATTCCATTCCGATGATAACAGTTGCGATATAAACTGCATCCGCATGTTCGCCTGTTCGCAACAGCGTTCTCTCGATTTGATTTTAAGAGATATTTTTCTTTTGCAAGTCGAAAATGATTTTTAAGATTTAATATTAAATAATGATAACGCACTATTCATTTTAATATTCCTTTTTTTATTTTCTTTACCTGCTTCCTAAAAATCTAATCATAATTAATTACATCTCAGTGTTTACATGTTATAATAATAAATGCTTTTTCGAAATACATTTGATACAATCTGTAAATGTATTTTTGAAGTGTAAAATTAAAAAAAATCTGGTACCTTTTTAAAAATAATGTAGAATATACCTCTTATTTTTATTACAAATTTTATTATAAATTTTATTATTTATTACAAACCTTTGATAATTACAGTTATAATATGTATTAGAACACAGGTGAATAATTATATTTTACTTTAAAGAATTAACAATTTAATATAATGTATGATGCTATTGTGCATGATCATTTTTCAATAATCACGAATACACTTTTGATCTTATTTTCAATAAAATATAATTTATTTTTATTTTCTCAATTTCTAATATTATTCCATATATTACAGAAATTTAGTTTGGATGTGGTTCATCAATTCATTCTGATTTGAATAGTCATTCCACTCTGACATAATTGATCTACTTTCCGTTCACGTTTGCTACACTTTTCCAAAATACGTTGCTCCTCCTCTTTTTTCAGTAGATTTCGCAGTAGCGGTGGGATACATTCGTCCTGAAGACCGTTTCTTTTGATGCGACAAGCCTCGTATCTTTCCAATTGATAGGCTGGAATGTAACCCTTATAGCGAGCGCGCAACTCTTGCGCGCTGGGCAAACGCAACGTATCCTCAGAAACTCTGTCAGGAGTTAAGCAAGTACGCCTAGGGGCCACCGCTGATCTCTGACACGCTGCTGCTTTATCCGACTTTGTAAATTCTATCCGCTTGATCTCCGTTTGCAGCCTCTGCTCCGAGGCCAAACGCTGAAATTGTTGAGCGTCAAGATGCTTTTGCGTCGTGCATATTTTTATCGGCGAAGCCTTTGCATCCGAAGATTTCGCATAAAGGATATCGCTGCTATCCTTAGCTGCTGGTTGAATTGCTTGACAACTGGTTTTGCGAATTCGTGTCTTGGATCTTTTCGAGGGTTTCTTTAAGGAATATGGTACTTCGGAAGGTATTTCCAAACCGTCCTTACGTGTTACTTGAGAAAGTGAACCTTTCATCTCTGGTAGGACCAAAATATCGATTTTCAAATCTGCTTTTTTATCAGGAATTGTCCTCTTAGCGGAATCAGTTACTGACGGAATAAGTTTGTGAGAACTATCTTTCTTCGACTTCCCTAAATATATATAATAATTAGTACCACCGTCTTTTGTCTTTGTTGAGCACTGAGTGACTCTAGTCAATGGACCCTTCGGTGTTGTTGCACATTCAATGAATGTCATTGGCTGCTTAGACGATTTGCCGCCGCAATAAAATTCCTTTAAAATGTTTTTCGATGATGAACATTTTGCCAACATTTTGGAGCTGGAATCGAGTTGCTTTTTGTCCTTGTCAGCCCCCAAAATCGAGGAGGCAATTTGTACTTTATCAGCTAGAGCAAGCGAACCGTCGGTGGGATCATAAGATTTTAGGGTACAGGCTGTTGGAAAGATGAATTTATCAGTTGTCCGTTTCTGACAGCTATCACTCGGGCGAACCCGCTGTTTTTTTACGTCTTTGCGTTGCGATGCCATCCTGAAGATAAAAGAAATCAATTTGAAGTAAAATTCTCTAACGATTGTTTCATATTATATCCTTCGTCTCGCTCGAAGTAGTCAGATAAATATAATGTATATGTACTTATACATACATAAAATATATGTCTAGTATAAGTATTGCTACGTATTTTAATCTGTGTCATTTCATGATATTCCTTGGACCAATCATGAAATGATAGATCAAAATATTTAAATTAGCTAAATACTTATACTTAACATATATATATTATTTTATCTAAATTATACGTGTACACACATACACATACATACAATTTTGTATTCTACAATAATCTTATAAATCGACAAATTTTACTCATCTTTTTTACTTTTTTCTTTTTTGGAGGGATTTTTTATATTACCGAATCTCTATATTTATGATTACTTTATTTAGAAAATATGAATTTATTGCTCACTCATCATTGATCCTCACGATCCTATCAAGTTTTCAGTTCTTCATTCAATCAACTCAATGTGTATCAGTTCGAGTCACACGGTTTCTTACCTCGAGTCGGACGATGATTTCTTCTTCACGAGTAGACACCCATCCCGATCGGTCACTGCGGCAGGCACCTGGACGATCCGGGCTACCGGTCGATCGGCTTCGAACTGGCACTCCAGCACAGTGCTTCCCGACGGATACTGAACCATAGTGGCAGATGGGCAGCGTACGTTCAAGGTCACGAGACTGTCGGGAATCGAATTACGTTATATATTTCATATCGCATTATTCGAGCTTATAGCGCGCCTTTACCCGTGGTATAGCCTGACCACCTTTTGAGATCTCCACTCTTGTGAAACTCCTTAGCCGCGCCTTTTCCAATAAATTTCGCGTTAAATGTCGCAGTACCCGATCGCGGTTCAGATCGCGAGAAGAAAGAAAGGGATCTTTGCGGTACGTGATAGCGAGATCAAGGTTGCGATGGTTCAGGCTCGAATTACGCGTCTTGTATCGCTCGGCGACTTCGACCACTGGCTGTGCCGCCTGTTGCCGGCTTGTTAACCGACAGAGAGATATAATATATTTTTTTCTATCCGCTTGCAAATGTCACGTTGGGTAGCTCCCATTTCGCACCGATCCGGTAGGCAATACTTCTGCATTTATTGTTGCATAGTTAAGTAACGTACAACAACCGTTTTTTTAAATCATGGATAACATTTTTTTTTAGAAACAAGTACAGTAAGTTGAAGAAAAGTGAAAGAATTACGACCGTCGACACACTACTGAATATCAAGCATATTATTAGCACAATTTACACATAAACATGGAAATTTTAAGGCGTGGCTTCTACCTCAACTTACCTTATATTTTTAAGATTATATACAGACGTATATTTTGCACATTTATTGTCACAACTTTACGTAATATGGAAAATAGAAAGTATTATATCTGTTATTATAGTTTAATAACAAAGTCTCTATCCTGAATATTAATTGCAACAGTGCGAGCACGATCGCTACTTAATCACAATCGTGCGGTGAATTAATATTTTAATTTTAATTGCTGACTAGAAAATACCACATGACAAAGCGGCGGCTTTACGGTATTTATTCTGCGGCGCGAGGAGAAAAGTTAAAGGGTAGAAAAAAGTATACACGCCGGATAAGAAAGCGAAGTGAAAGAGACCGAACAGAGGAAGTAAAAAAGGACAGTCGATCGCGCAGGATGTGCTCGGAGGAAGAAAATATGCGGAGGACAGTATGAAGAACAAGAGAAAGGAAAACGTGTCAAAGACGAGGAGAGCGTGGCAAGAGGAGCCTCCTTTTCGTGATGACTCATTTACGGCTACGTATGTCACCGCGAATTAACGCAGACGGGTCTGCGACATTTCTTTCTCAACGGTTTAGCCAGGGAGCGAAATACAGAGACGTCGTCCGGTCCGTCATCGTCCGGTCTTTTTTGCGGGATCACAGAGAGAGAGAATGAAAGGAATCTCGTGATTCATGAAACGCCCTTTCCGAATGAATCGCGCCATTCAGCATCGCCGTTTGAATATTTGTAACTCTTAAAACCTTATCATGCGGCATGTACGATGTGATGCGTCGTTGTTTAATATTAATACTTGATCGAAATAATTACACACACAATTTTATCTTTTTATAGATTTTTAAAGTTACTAGAAGTAGAAACTAAAAGTTCATGATAAAAATTAAGCAGTTTGTAAAATAATTGCAATTAATTTTCTTACTTGAGAACGCGAAACTTTCTTTCGTAGTTTGTCGCTTTTGTCGCAAATACCGGACATAATTTTGGTTTCCAGATCTTATCTAAAATATACACTAACATGGATAAAATTATACATGGAAAACATAGGAAGAAATATAGCAAAATAGGTTTAAAGTAATTTTAATTTTAAGTTTTAATATTACGTTTTACTTTTAATTTTATATTACTCGCGCGAGAAGCAAAAAATTTCTATTTGACTAATGACTGAAAATGGTACACACAATGATTATGATAATCGGCACATGAAGGTGTAAGGCCGGAATAATGCGTGACAATGGCAGTCGCGAAAGTTGCTTCGCGGTACGTGATCACGAATGCAATTTTCATTGTCGAATGCCTACAAATTTTGCACCGGTCACTAAACTGGTCGTCCGTCCGTCCGTCTCTCCGTCTGTCAATCGATTCAAATCCCGAAATAAGCATGCTACCCAGTGTCCGGCAAGCATATGCAAATCGCTCCGCCGCTCCCCTACGAAGAAAGAAGCTACCCAACATTATGTTACAGCTGCCCTTGTTCGGCTCTGTGCAAATTCTTTCGGTCGATTTCATATGACTGCGCGCCCATAATGCATCCCACTTTAGGGCCCAATAATGAATAATCATTTTTAACAAGGGGAACGATAACGTGCGATTTTTGTATAGGGCTATTATAAGTGCTGGACACTAATGGATCATTTATGATGTACACGATAAAATATTCATTATCCTCGGGAAAGGATGTACATCATTTTTTAACGATCCATAATGTTTTTCAGTGACTTTGTTATTTCACGACAATTTGCATAAGTTTAACTTCGCGAGAATTCACGGTCGGACAAAGATTTAATTTTCTGTTTCGATTTTATCTTTTCCTCTCTTTTTTTCTTTCTTTCTCCTTTTACACTTAAAAAGATAGAGTTCTAAGAGGTTATTGTAACTGCTAAACGTACAGGTTAACGCGAGTTAACTTTGCTGATCGTTCTGAGAACTTTCGTCATCTTGTAGAAATTTGTCGTTTCCGCTTCTCTGCGTTCTTAAACTCTTGGAGATCCCTTTAAACTATTAATTTATCCACTTTTGTATAATCCCCTGCAAATTGTAACTAAAATTTTGACACTTCGTGATTATTTGAAGTTAACCGAAAGTGAAGAAGCGATAACTTTCTGAAATGAGTGGAAATAAGTCAATGATCTAATCTTCATTTTTTCGAATTTGATTCATCCGTCAATTCTGTTTATCTCACACAAGTATCACATATTTTTATATACTGATTTTGATTTATATGGAAACACTCTTTGCGATAAAAAAAGTTTTTTTTTATTTTGCAAATAATCTGAAAAATATTCGCCAAGTTTAAAGATAAGTTTGTCACCGGTCGGGCAAGCCCATGTTTAAATATCGCCGAATATTGGCGTGTCGTGGCGTTCGCTTGTTCAAACAGCGCGATAGACAGCACCTATGCGGTTTCGTTACGCTTGAATGGTAATACCAGGATAAAAGCAGACTTCGCACATGCGACAAGCCGCGGGGCCTTTCGCTCCGCAGAAAACGGGAGCAACGGTCGCCGTGTCGACAAGTTTGTTCGCGATTCTTACTTTTCTCTTTATCTGAACAGCGCTCTTTAACTTATGAAATATTATAAAAGCTACAAAGATTTATATAAATGCAAAAATATATATACAAATATTAGATATAGATTTATGATATTTTTTTTATTCTTCTATTTTATTTACTTTTTTATTTATTCTTTTTATTTTGTTATTTTATATAGATATATGAATAGAAATAAATATTTTAATTTAAAACGCAAGACTTTACGTTGCTGATCTAACTTCACCTATAACTTTTTTTACATTTTATTTAATCATTTTCAGTTACAATTTTTATACTAAAAACTATTAGCAGTAGTATTTAATAGTACATCCTTGTTGGGAATTTTTAATTAAAGTTTGATGGACAATCTATAAACTATCTATAAATACGCAAATACTTAAGAAACATGGAGTGAAATTTGAGGTCAAGTCGGAACAAATTGACTCTGTCGCTTGTCTACCCCGTTATCATCGCCTTAGCGTGTCGTCGAGCCGTCTTCATCATCATCCTCCTTTTGGCAGCGTCTGTCGTTGTCGAGACGCGAGAAGGCGACTGCAAAAAGAGCGAAGGATGCGAAAAACGACGGATGAGGACGGAGATCGCTCGTCGAGGCTTCGCCTACACGCACTTCGCTATAAGGTTTCGTCTTCCCACACGTAATTCTCGTTTCTTCAATGCTCATCCCCTGCACTCCTTAATCTCCCTTTCCCCTCCTCTCATTTCTCCCTCGCTTAATCTCATCGTAAATCCGACACTTACTCCCTGCGCGTACAGTCGAGGAACCGGAATTGAGATAGCGCCACGTTAATTGCCGCCGATAATAGGATGTATAATGGAATGTGCGACCGGTCAATCGCGCCGCATCTTTGAACGCCGCGGATAATAATTACGTCATACTAATCACGTACGTGCGTGCATTTTTTTTTTTTACTAATCCACGATGCAATAAACGTGACCCTCGTATATATAATTTTTTGCAAGGGTTAGGAGTTATGTAAGCTTCAATCGAAGATGAAGTTTGCTGAGTACATACAAGTAACTTTAGAGTTTTATGACGTACACACGGAAGTATTATTTCTATAATGTTTATTCGCGAAGATATCCTTGTTTTATATCCCCGTAACATAAACACAATTTTGCAGCGTAAAATTGAACTATTAAACTGGAATAACATACATTTAATGCACTCTCCGATAAGATTAATCCAAACCGTTATTATCGAAATGTATTATATCGTTATAAATGAGCTCCGATAATAAAGATAACAATAAAATAAAATTTATGAGAAAGCAAGAAAATATCTTTATACTAAATGCATTCTTAACACAAATATTGCATGCTAAATATGCAAAATATTTATTCAAAGATATAAATATAAAAAAATATATTAAAAAATGTTTTCTTCCAGTTCGATTTATCAAATTTACCACTAATAATATTAAAAATCACCCTAAATGCAATTCAATTAGAGCATTTGAATGCTCTAACTTTTAATATCATACTTTTCATTTAAATTGTATTATATACGCTATGCATAGGTTTCTGCCTTCTGTTACTTCGTTACTTGTGTACGTGCTCATTTTCAAATTGTTCTAGGTTATTAAATTAATTAATAATTACAACAATCATATTCTACGTACTCGAAAACGTACGTCACGTATTCTTCATTAATTTCCTATATTACTCGCGTCGAATCTCGCTGCACGAGAGTATACGGGAAGCTGTGCTTAACATTTAATCGCATCTGGGATCGAGCGCGAGACCGCGATCTTGTAATTTCCTGCAAGCAATTACAATTTTTATGCCCGCCGCGCTGATACGTGTAGTCGCAAGATTCGAATCCTACAAGAAATTTACAGCCCCCACGCGAATGCACACGAGTTCCTGGGAGAAAACGAATATTTTCTTGTTTATGTCGTCCCTTCGTTTCCATTCATTCGTTTGCGCGAATTCGCACAAAAACCGTTTCAACATACCCAGATTAACCATATTTTCAGCTCGTGAGAATTATATCTGTAATTTTCAATGAAACGTAAACACGCGATATCGAAAGAGCATTAAAATTCTATATTCAGCTTGCTCAGCTAATAGTATTATCGGTAACAAGCTTCGATAAATCGTAACAAAAAAGTGATTATTAAAAAAAAATTTTCCGTACTTATATATCATATTTGCTGTGATAGTATTTACGTATTTTATCAATAAATAATCACACAACTTTTGATATTATTATGTCGCTCAAAGCCCGAAAAGATAGATTAAATTATTTTTCGTTTTTATTTATTTTAATTTCCATTATAAATAAATTGCTTTAAAATTATTTATCCACAAATATCTTTTGTGTTTAAATTATTTTTATTATAATACATCCATCATTAATGTCCATCAATTGTTAAACAGTAATGGCAGCTTCATTACGATAGAATCGTACACGCCGCGAAATTTCTCACGTACGATTCACGTACTTCCAGTTATTTTCTCTAAGCATTCTATTTTGTCTCGTGACTAGAAAAAAAGTGTTTAATTGCCACGCTATACCGGGATCGGTGCTGTCTAACTCGTTTAAGTACAGGTCGTTAAGATTCCCTGTCGTGCACGGCGGATGTTGCGAACGTCAGCTTCAAAGGCACGTGCTCAGACGCCTGCTTTTGGTGCGAGGGAGATAAGTGACGTCGAAAACGTGCTTGTGAGTGCATTTCCCGGGTAGCGCTGTCATAAAATGCTAATTGCATTATACACGCGACAAAAGATTCGGTATGGGGCAAATGCCCGGGACTCGTCGTACCTTTTTTGGAGCTTTCCACATTTTTAAGCGAACACTCAACGATTTAGTTTCTGATCACGAATTTTAGTCCGTGAGAAAACGTTGTTTTCTAACAAAAGAACGTTCGGTTCCTATTGTCCGCACAAAAATTTAACGCACAGCGGGTTCGATTTTCACTGTAATGAAATTTTACATGTAGAAGCCATCACATAACCGCTACGGTAAATCTGAGAGGACAAAATTTCCGGTCGCAACCGGAAAATGAAGTTTCCTGTACGCAGTGCGTGTGGGTGGCACAAAGGGAATCCGCAACCCTTGGGATTGCTCGCTTTGCTCGCTTAACAATCGCACCCGTATAACTGGCTCCGGGTCATTATTCATTTTAAGCGGCGGCACAGCGCGTCAATCCGCGATGAGGAAAGCGCGTTCGGCGCCAGCGCCGGATCTTGCGCATTATTACAATTAGCGATGTCGCAAACGATACGAACGATCGTGTCTCACGACACGTGGAAGTTGCGTTATGAGTCTGTGTAAAAATTTGTGACTTGAACGAAAATTTTTGTTCTATTAATGGCATAAATCAATGATGCAATGATGTAATGAAAAACCCATTTCTAATTTGCATTCGAAATTAAAAAACTAACTTCTAAATTTTTATGAAAGTTAAATTTGCTCTTAAAAATAATCATATCATATTTGTTGCGTTTTTAACTCGTCGACTTTTTTTTTTAATTAATTGAATAATTTAGATTTACGTTTTAAATTATGACATTAAATACCAGCGGAACTTACAACTTACTTTCTCGCAATTTACCCAGCTGATTGTTGAGGATAATTGCATCATCGATTGCGTACGAACATATTCTAATTGGCATATGCGACATCAATCAATTTAATCCATTACAAAAAAAGATTAGCTTCATTTAAGCTTTATTCAAATGAAAGGAGTCGATTTAAAGTTATTTCAAGATACATACATAAGATACATACGTGAAAGGCAATATATATTTTAATCTATTTCTACAACCGTTTAATAGAAAATAATTTTTGCTTATTGTCAATTCGTCATTCTTACACCTTTTTTTATCTATATGTATTGCTAACAAAATATATAAAATTGCAATTTTGGATTTTATCTTATATAAAGACATTATAGTAACGTTTTAATTTTTACGATTTAAATTTTTTTTAAATTTTCGAAAATATCATGTATATGAAATTAAGTTAAAATGTGTAGAATCTTAAATATACAAACCTGAAGATTTTTTTTAATTTTTAAATACTTTATTATATAAGTTTTTTAAAAATGGAATCCATGATATCAAGAAATTGATAAAATTTATATTTGCTGACAATTAAGTCTCCATGTAAATGTAATTTTACACATGTTTTTTAGACGATTATGTTTCCAGAACATTTACGTACGAAATTTTCATCTCATTTTGATAAATCAACTTTTTTGACTCGTTTGAACAAAAAGAAGAGAAGAAAAGACTAAGAAAATCACGGACTAGGAAAACGGTTGCCGCCTTTCAGTTTCCGGTCAAATTCCGGCTTTTTGAATGAATTTCCAGCAGAGAAGCTAGATTTAATGGTTTTTTTTAGAGGAAGCATTACCAAAAAGGTAACAATGTAAACAGTAGTAATCTTTAGCAATCTCAGGCAAAAGAGCCATCACCTTTGGCGCAACACTAGTCAAAAGGTAACAATTACGGCTGTAGCCATCGTGGGAGCCAACGCGTAATGCATAAAAGTGAAATTTTCACACGAGTTTACTTTCGAAGAATTATTGCATGAACGCACGCGTTTTCCCCGATTACAAATAAATTATAATTGTGGAAGCAGAAAGAAAAAAGGAAAGACACTTGTGAAAGTAAGACAAACGCATTATTTACCGAAACGCTAGGTGAACACACGATTGAAAGGGCTTCTTATTTTCCAAACAGCAGTTTCGAGCGAAAACATGGAATAGAGATCTTGGAAATTTCTTGCAATATTTTTGTAAACAACAGGCGTTACGAAAAATTAATCAAACCGCAACAAATTCTATATTTAATTTGCAAATGAATTTACGGCATATCTTGCTCTAATGAAACTCTTATTTCAATCGACATAAATATTTGAAATTCGAAAGAGCTTTTTGTCTATCGCGACATCGCATAAATCGTCCTAAGCCGTCTTAGAGAGTGGCTATCACGAAACGAAAACGTGGCTTTGAAATCTGAATAGTTCACCCTGAGCCGACGTTATTTATCGGGTCACATCCTTTCTCAGACCTCCTTTTGACTGCTAGCCTTGAAACGCAATTTCTACGTCCGCATACAAATTTCGGCGGTATACATTTTTAAGCTAGCAAAAAGTTGAACTTTCCATCATATCTCAATATAATATTCGGTAACTTTGTCCTCTCGTAACACAATTTAACGAAAGAAAAACATAAAAAACGAGATTAGTTACTTCCGGATTTGTATTCAGCGTTAAAAAACTTCCGGAAACAATTTTGTTCTAAGGCTCGAAAAGTCTTTTTTTCTACATGTGTAATCATTACTGTGACAGAAACAGACAGAAAATTTAATAGAATTTGTAGAGATGTGTAAATAAAGAGTGTAAACAATATAATGCAATATTACATAAACTTACTTGGTTTTTTAATTTTAATTGTTATAAAAAAAACATATTCAGCATTAAAGTCAAATAATCAGGTGGCTTTATAAAGTAAATTTATTAATTATATAAATATGTAATTTTAAAACAATTATTGACATCTTCTTCCATATTCAAAGAAAATTTTACAGTTTTCATGGAATGAAAATTGTAATCATAAACTATCGTTTTGAAATGGAACAGCGTGGAGAAGGAAGTCGAGCAGGTAGTAAAATGAAGAAACAGTTACAAACGTGAGCTCGGTTAAGTCATGGAGATTTTCTTATAAAGACATGCTCAATTTGTTGGAGAAAATTTTTGCCGGTTTTTCAAACGTCACGGAATTCACATCGATGGTGAAACGATCGGAAACACAAAAGCAAGCCATAGGAAACGAATCGGAAGAGAAAAATTTGCAATTGTATAACGAACAATATAATGAAAAAGATTGTCGCACAATTATAAGATAATATTTTTTGCTCCTTATATTATTTTTAAAAGGTAAAACATGCATGGTTTTTTGGTACAACAATTTCTCAGGTTCTCTCGAAATCGAGTTTTTTATTTCAAATGGAAACGTTTTACATCGTACGCCCGCGTAACAATTAGTGCGTCATTACGTAAGACCCACAGTTGTAATTATCTCCTCAGTTATTATTACGTCTTAATTACTGGTGATGTTTATGATATGTTTGCAATACACTTTCACATTGCACATAAATAAAAAATATGTTTCTTTCTATCTATTCCCAATTGTGCAGAAAAATTTTTATTTCATAAAATCAAATCGAAAAATATCTGAAAAGATTGGAAGTTATGGGAAGTTTGGAATAAAGGAAGCTTTATCAACTTCAGTAGCATATTTTTATTTAATTTTCTGTAAAGTTTAGACTCTTGACAGTTTCCTTGCTGGCCGTCAGTCGAAACTGACACTTGCCAGAAGCGATTCTTGACTTTTTCTTACACAGCATTTCAACTTAGATCTTCATTTTGAATTCTACCTCTGTTTTAAAGATTATATTAGAAATTTATAAAATTCATATGCAACGTCAATGGCCGTGAAAGCTTTAAGTCCAAAATTTATGTGCATTTACGGAAATTAATACGAAAAAATAGAAAACACAATACCATAATCGTTTTTTTATTTAGGAAAATTTTTCAAAATTTTGTTTAGTTTTTTCTAACTATTATATTTTCGGCGTGTGTTCTTATTTTTTTTTTAACGATAAGATTTTAAAAATCAATTTTTTTGCGATTTAAGAATATAAATATGTGGCACATTTCAAATTATATTATTAATAAATTTTAAACAATTTTATAGATTGTTCTATTGTATTATTATATTATGTTTGAATATTTCTAAAATTTGAACATAATTTTCTCATTAATTTAAAAGTTATTTAATTTTTTGTTCATTTTTAAATGCAAAATTGCACTTTATATTTGTTTGCAATTATTTCATAAGAAAGTAGCATTACGAATTAAATCAAATTTTGCAAATTTTGTACTTGTACTAAAATTATAATAAATATTCGTACAAAAATTTATTTTACCCGTTTAAAAATTATTTATCTAAAACTACAGCAAAATAGGGTCCTCTTTATTACGTATATCATTGTAAGCCAAACTTTTTGTTGTTTTTTTTTTCTTTGCAATTGGGTTCAGAGCCAAAATTAAATTATTCGCGATCAAAATTGTTTGTCGTTGACTCGGAAAAAGAAATAATACATCTAAGAAACTTGCAGCTTTTAAATTTCGATCACTTTTATTAACTGATACTGTAGAGCCAAAATATGCTTAAAAGTTATTCTCTGGTACATATCCTTTTATTCATTTCGCCGCGCTTTACTGTAAATCACGATAGATCTTCCTGACGATCCTCAAGCACTCTTGGAAGTCTGGTCGAGTGCAGCGTACAGTGCAGTCGACGCGCGTGCATTCGTCGCCGATCCTCCGACAGGTCGGTTGTCTCTTTTCCTCTTTGTCCCCCTCTCTCCTTCTCCGTCTCTCTTTCTCTCTCTTTTACACGAGCCGAGGAAACCGCCGCGCCGATAGAGGCGCTCGCGGCATGCTCGGAATTAAGTCCGGCTCTCGTCGAGCCAGATAGTCGTGAGTCCGTCGGCGGTGCGGACCGATCGCGCGCAACGCCGTTGTCGCGTACGCGTTGACAATAGAACGGTAAAAGAAAAAAAAAAAACAAAACAACGCGCTTTCCATTCGCGCGTGGGTGTATCCTCCGCCGTCGCGATCGGTGAGAAGCAGGTGCGATTGTCGCGCGTGAGAGAGAGAGAGCTCGTGAGAACCGGATCACCTCTCGCGGGAACACCTCTCTTTTTCTCGGCGCAGCGGCAACCGTGCGACTGTCGCTCGAAGACGCGCCGCGCGCGATAGATCGCGATCCATCGAGCGGCCAGTTCGAGCGCAGTTAAATTCGGTGCGTGAAGTGCGTGTGCATATATGTGTATGTATATGTGGGACGGAGGAACCCGTCCTCGATGAGAGGAGTTTATCTCCGATATGTGATGTGTGTCTCGAGGTGAACCGCGATCGCTCTTTCTCTTTCTCTCTCCCTCTTTCTCTCTCTTTCTCCTCCGCTCGATCCCACGATCGCGGAGCGTGGAAAACTGCGCGTTGGAATGCGCGAACTCGTAGAAGAAATTGAAGGCTAATAATCGGTGACAGGTGTGTGTCGGTGTGTGTGTGTGTGCGCGCGCCCGCGCGATCGACAATCCTCGATCGTAATCTACGGCGTCGCGTTTATTACGGCGCGCGCGCGTCTTTTCCTCCTCCCGGTGAATTTAGTGGATTATAATCCGGTTCCTATAAATCGTCCCCATCTTTTCCCTCTTCCCCCCTCGTCCCCTTACGACGACTCGGAGAGCGCTCGGCCCGATCGTAAATCTCGACCGGCTTTGCCAACAATTCCAACAACGGCGTACGCGTCCGTCCTATCCGCGGCAGTTCTGTGCGATCGTCGCGGATTCTTCGACCAGTTCCACCTGCAATCTCGCCAGCTGCATCTCCTTCCATCCAGGTTTCTTCTGCGGCGAATCCTCCCCGCGTCCTTCGATCTCTCTCGCCGAGCCTGCGTCGCGCCTCCTCCGGCGCGATTTTCTCCCGGGGCAGGTAGACGAAGGATTCGTTTTATTGTCAGAGCGGCAGGAGCGAGAAATACCGGATGTTGTTTACCTAACAAGTTCGGCACATTCCGAGACAGAAAACCAAAATAGGAACGAATCGAATAATCTCAAATCTAATTGAAAGTTAAAGTATGGTGAAAACGTAAAGAGTGTGTAAAGGCAAGTTGCAACAAACGTTTAAAAGTACACGGAGGGGTTTTCAAGAAAAGGACATGTAAAATTATGCGTGTATAAGGGAAGAATTTGCCGCCGCGCTGACGAGGACGTATATATATCTGAACGGAGCGTAAAACAAACTTAAAGGTAGCTCTTTGGGAAAGAAGCCGGACTTGGCGCGCCGCCACGGCAGGAGGACGAAACGGACCGAAGGGTCGCGCGCGTTCGCAGTTCAACGCCTCGCGTCCGCGCGTCGGTCCGCGCGAGTATCGGCGCACAGAGATAACACAACCAGCTGATATTCGTCTTGGCTCAACTTGGCGCGTGCCCCATCTCTCTCTAACCCTCACGTCTGCGCCGTTCGATAGTCCGTCTATATTTAGCGCAAGAGCGCGAGAAGAGGGGGGAGTGAAAGCGGCCGAGAGGGAATATTCCGAAGGGACAAGTCGACGACGATCCCTCGAAAGGGCCGCGTCACGAAAGTCCCGATTCCGAGAGGAGATGTAATCGCCGTTGTTGTTACGACGTTGTCGGGGATCTCGACGGCGTGTGGGGTACTCTTGACCCTCGAGAAGGGCGAGTCGATCGAGAGGAAATCGCGCGAGATAGAGCGGATGTCAGCGCGACGGATAAACAGCTAATCGGCGTCTTGTGTGTGAAAAAGAAACCCGAGAGCAGCGCTGATAAGTTCTGACTGACTGATAAATTCGAGACGGCTCACGATAGTCGGACAATATCTGGCGCGACGCCGGTGTAATTCGCGTCGTTTTGAGAGGATCTGGAAAGGACATGCGAAGACGACATGCTGACCACCATTGAAAACCCGGAGGAGTCGCCGAAGCGGCGATCCACGTTCTACGTGCCGTTGGACGGTAACGAGCAGCAGCAGCAGCAGCAGCAGTCGGCGCGGCAAGCGCCGATCGCCAAGCTGACCAAGGGTCACTCGACGGACAGCAGCTGCGAGAAATTCGCCTGCAACACCTACCCGATCGGTAGCGCGTCGAAGACGACGCCGACGTCCGGGTCGCTGACGCGCACCTTGAGCAACAACGACGACCTCGCGTCGAGCGCGAGGAGGAGGAGGAACGCGGACGAGACCGCGTTGCCCGAGGTGAGGGGGAAGGTGCAGTCGTTGACGAGGATCTTCGAGGCGTCCAAGGCGTGCGAGCGGACGCCCAGCGGCCAGCAGGCTGCCCAGGAGCAGAGGAAGAAGGTCGAGAGAACGAGATCGTTCAAGACCATCGAGCGATTTCAGAGCAGGTTCACCGGCCGGAAGGACTCCGGCGGAAGTAGGAAGGACGGCCGTTTGAACAACACCATCGGCTGCTTCGACGTGGAGAGCCAGGATGCAGCCGGATGCAGGAAGAAATCATCGGCGAGCTCCGCCGCTCGGGGCGAGGATAAGCAGCCCGCTACGAGAATCGTTATCGAGTCCGCCTCGAAGTCTACCGGCTCCGGGCGCGAGCACAGGATCAGCCATCAAGAGCCGAGGATCAAGCAGAACACGACTCTCACGAATCTGCTGATCCGCAGGACCCACAGCACCAAGCTTGCGAGGAGCAACAGCACGCTGGTGCGGCTCGGCCGGCACGCGTCCGTCGACAGTCCATGCTGCGTCGCCGAGAAAGCGGACGTTCGTGCGAGTGACGATAGATTCAAGAATGAAGAAACCACCGAGGAACCCGGTGTCGCCGATGATGAATGCGTCGTCGAGTCGTCCGTCTTCGAGGATGCCGATATCGACGGCGGTATGCACTCAGGTAGACAAACGAGTCTTTCCGGTTTTGTTAAAACGCTATGTAGATTTTCTCAGTCCGGATTCTCGCCGGTTACGATAAATCATAGACGCGATAAAGATGCGTATTGTTTAGCATAATTACGCTCAACATCGTGTACGCTACATTGATATATAATTCCGGATTAACGTTGATTCATATTATTAAAGTAGTTCATTGAATCACTGGAGCGATTTATCAGTCATAATATATCCGTTAGATATTCATTAGATATTTCACTAGCGATAGTGAGCAACCAATCTTTTATAATTAAAAATCACATGTATACTTATATACAAATATTTCTGATCTATGACTAAAACTTGAGTGGACCTACTTTTTTTTTTAGTACGAAAAGTTCGATGGTCTTTTCAACTCTTAATGATGAAAAAAAAATTATTTATATTTTTCATGAATTTACATAACCTTTTTTATCATGAAGATTCTATTAAACCCGTTTCTACCAACGTAGATTAACTTTAATCTCGGTTTAATTTACTTGTTATCTCATTCTAGTTCCAAAAATTAGAAAGAGATAAAGAATAAATTAATCTGAGATTAAAGTTAATCTACTTGAGGGTAGAAATGGGCTTTAGACTTAAAAGCAACGGAAGGATTACCACGAAGAAATTTAATTGAAGTTTATTGAAGCTATGCGTACTCGATATGAATCATCTTATTGCAAAACATCGTGCTATTATAAGTAGAACTGAAGTGCGTTCGCAAAACGACGTGAGATACATGCCACGGTGATTCGATAGTAGGATATTTAATAGTAAACCATCCGAGAGATAAATCACATCGGTAGTTGATTGCGGGATCGCCGGAACAATCTTCGAATAATCGGATATGCCGATTCGCCCGAGCAAACCAACGAGTTTTAATTAGCCACTTCCGCGCGGTCTCTCACATTACCTACAGTTTCTAAACAATTTTTGTTTTTGACCTAACAATTACGCAATAATTACACGTTGCGCAATAATTACTCGTTCCACAAAGTTGCATTTAAGAGCAACAGATTTATGAGAAGATCTCAGAGTATTATCGGTAACAGATTTAAGATCTTGAGTAAACACAGGCTACTCTTATTCGCTTCTGAAAATGCTTTACGACGGTCTATTCATCACGTTTGATTAATTTCAAAGAAATCTATACATGTACGATAAAATTAAAACTTGCTATAATTGTAATTATAATAACTTAATTATTTCGTAAAATAATTATTGCATTTTTGTGAATTGAATTGAAAATTTGAAAAAAATTTGAATTGATAATTTTATCGCCTTTTTGTAAGTAATAACATAAAATAATTTTTCCTGCATTATATGTAAAATCAGTTTTTGTAAGAGGAGAATTAACTGTCCCAGTTCGTGGAGGATCGCGCATAAAGTGTGTTACACTCACTCAGCATTGTACTCCAAGAATCTAGGCATGGCGGTCAAAAGTATAAAACTTTTACGAGCCGCGGTATAATCGTAATTACAAAGCGCAAAATTACAGTGTGCACTCATCGTCAGAAGAATCCCGGGACTTTTGTATGCAAGGGGAGCACACGCGCGTAATATATTATACATGCGCAAGTCAAAACGACGCGTTACGCATTGTCATATCTTTCTCGATAAAGTATCAGCTTTTCGCGGAGCAATGATGATGATATTTACGCGGAATACATGCGTACGCAGAAACATTAGTGATCCCGATATTTTGTATTTTTTTTCCATTTATATAAGGATTATTCTGAGTTAAAATAAATATTACTTATTTTTAAATAATATTTAAATTGTTTATTTCTCGGAATTTTCATAGCTTGCTTTCTTGGTATTCCGGATTTAAAGTAATAATTCTCGTTAAATAAATGTTGAATTATTTGTCGAACACACTTATTGTAATATTCTTTTCCTTTAATTTTTTTTATTAGCAACAAGATCGATGTACTTTATGGAGGGAAAAGAAGATTGATCACGATTTAACATGATTCTCTAGCCCAGTAAACATTCCTCGTCTAATCGCACAAAATTATCGAGTTTTACACTATAGGTAAAACAAGAGTTTCACGTCGAATAATTTACAATTTAAAGCTCAAAGGAGCTAAAGTATAGACGACAAGGCTTTATCTAATTTGAACTCCGACGCATGAATCGTCGTATATCGCATCGGCATGTTCGTCTCTCAAAGCTAATTGTGAAGAATGTGCAAAGCACACACAGCTAAACACAGTTATCAGAGTACACACGCGCGTATTAAATCTTCTCTCTCTCGTATGTACATTCTGGCACTGCAGATGATCGAGTGTCGCGTGTTTTCTCCTTTACTCCGTAAAATTATCTTGATATATTGTCGGAACTTAAGGACTTAAGGATCTGATGCTTCTGAGAATCTTATTGGTATATACAAAGATGAATCAATGAAATGCAATATACATAAATAAATATCTGATTTTGATGTTGATACTATTTACGACGACTTCCTACATTAATGCTCAACATTTTGCTCAATATTTTTAAAATTCCTTAAACTATAAATCACTCGCAATTTACTATTTAAAGGATTAATATCAGTTTTATTCTATATTTAAAAAGAGTTTTTCTCTCGCTTTTGCTTTCATTTGTTTTAATTTTATTACTTTACTTTTTTGTAACTTGAAATAAAATTGTTTGCGATATTTGTGTATTAAAAATCGATTTTGGACTAATTACGAAATATATTGAAGAGATGACTTAACCAGATCTAGGGCACCTTGTACATCTCGTATATTTTTATCCTGCGAGCAGCACGTGTTCATTATACATTTAACATACTTCATAACCGAACGATGTCGGGTCATTGCAAAGAATATTCATGATGATAAGAACAAAATCTTGCAAGAGAGGATCTTACTTCGCGTGATGAGCCATACGAGAATTAGCAGCTTTGTTATTTTTAACTAACATAACATCCTTGAGATGTAATGTGCACGCAATTACATTTGCATATATTACGTCGATACTTTTTTTGAATGTTTTTATCATTCACGACTTTTTATCTTTTGCAGGGAATTTTTTAAATAATTTATTTGAATGTACTTAAATAAAATTATACAAGTAAAGCCCACAATATAAAAAATTAATAATATAAAAACAAAATTATTACTTACGTAAGAGAAGACGAAAAGTTGTGACTAAACAAACAATGCGTCGATTGTTAAAAAAAAGTCTAAACGACTTGATATAAAGATTGCTTGGATAACGCGTGTCACGAGTTCTCAAGCGAAACTTGAAATCGTCTCCTCGAGATATTCGTAGTATAGCGAAGAAAGGGGGCATAAATAAGACGCAGGACGGTTCACGTGGACGCTTCGTAGCGATTTTGCGTTGTCTAAATCCGCGATCTACTTCACTTATTGCCTCGTTTCTTCTAAACTGTGTGAAATTATTCCGACCATGTAAGACCGATAAAACGAAAACCGAGCGAATCTGCCGCGCGCGGTTCCTTGAAAGTGCCGTTGCGACACGACATTCGCCCGATGCCATCCAGCGTCGCGATCTCTTTATGCTAATTTCGCCGGCGAGCAGGAAATGGCGCGGCGCAATAGGGCCTATCCGCGGAAAGAATGGCAAAGGCGATAAATTACGCTGCCGCGCGAATGGAATAAACGCGATGGACACGTAGCGAGAGCTTTACAGCGAAGTTTAGAATGATTTACACTAAACGGCCTATTGGCAGATACTGGAGCTGTACTCAACCAAGCCCTTTAGTTCTGCATTGCAAACGAGTATCCTTCTTTTTATTTAGTCATCTGAACTATTGTGGACATACTTCAGTTTCAAATTCAACTTGTTGTATTACAGTAACATGCAGTGTGTTGGAGGGAAAAGTCGATTTATGTTTCATTGGAATAAGGTTAAAAATTCGAAAGTAAGATATATCACTTCGCGATTGGAACCTAAGCAGAATGTGAACTCAACCGATATTTGAGAATTCGAGATTAGAGTTTCGCTCCACGACCATAAGATTTCTATATTCTCAATTCGTGGAACATGATTTGCACAATTAGAGGAGAGCGAGAAACGTCAGTCAGAAGTAGATCCTACCCCGGATCCCAGTTCGCGCAGTTATATGTCGAAAATTGCGCGCGGTAAATTGGACGGGTTGAGTGACAGAAATAAACGGCAGGGTTTTCACGGTGTGGCCTCGTAAATCAGGCCGATACAAGGAGAGCGGGAAGGAGCGGGAGATCGAATTTCCGTCGACGAATCCATCGGTACCGTTAAGGCGGCAGAAATTGCACCGCGAATGAACGCCCGCCACCGCGCGCCTTTTATTTCGTCGATTACCGAAGACCACCTTAATTAAAGAACCGGAGGATTACACGCGTTGACTCATAAGTTGTTTAAACGAGTCATTACTCTCCGTTTATCTCCCGCAAGTTCTCTACCAGTAAGAGCAAGAGTTTATCCGGAAAACTGAATGCAAGAAATATGAATATAATATATGTAACTAATGAATATTAGTTATGCCATTCGTGTTGCTGACTCTCGTTGCTTTTACCTTTAACATTTATTTAACGAACTTTCTAACTGTATTTCTAGATATTTTCTGTAAAATTATATTAAGTTGTAGCTATTAAAATTTTGAACATCAGCTAATGAAAGAGCTTTTTGGTTCTTTTATGTTTTAAATTTCGATATTATAAATTAATTTTGTAATATCATACAATACAATATAAAAAATCAGGAAAAAGATCTTTTATTTCTAAATAGATTTACATTTTTTATTGCTAATAATCATAACGTTGACAAAACGCCAAAATAACGTTCCTTTAAATTACACAGAGCATTTAATTACTTTTCTAGTCGTTCTCCGTTGCAATAAATCATGTCTTTGGTCGTTGTGATATTGTTGTGTTAATATGAGATACATGTTATTTTTGGCGGAGGTTGACGAGATTAATAAGCCCAACAGGAATGCAGTCCCCGAGATTTTTGTGACTAACTAGTTAGTGTTGGAACATGTGACCGCTAACGACGAAGAATCCCCACCGTTTACAAATCCGTTGATTGCAAACCAAGGACCTGTATCGACATTTTGGGAACCTACTTACTTATGTAGGGCCCGTTCGGCCAGCCACCTGCCCTCCTCGAGTACAAATCGAAAGAAAAAGTCGTCGCGTTTATAGTTTCCTCGACCAAACTTCCCTGTCATTTTTTTATGCACGTATTTTCAATATTTTCTTTGCTATATCTCTTATTGAATGTATTTGTTACCAATTGAGAAAATCAGAAGAGAGAGAGAGAGAGAGAGAGAGAGAGAGAATGAATTCAGTTATAATAATAATTTTATAAATTGATCAATGTCTTTTAAAAACTTAAAAAAAAACTAAATTTAAATTAATATTCTTATGTTTTTAAGTAATAAACTAAAAATCGCTATTTACATTGAAGCCTTTTAATAATTAAATCGGATTATTATATATCGATATATATTGTGCTTTTGGCATGCAAATGTCGAGTAAAAAACCACATTTAAAATAAAATTATATATATATATATATATGTAATGATAAATGATAATACAATAATAATAACTAAAATATTTTGAATATATTGCGAATATAATCTTTTATATATTGCGAAAAAAGTTATTAATTTTATTAAATATAATCAAGTTGAAAAATTTAGTCAAATTAATTTTTTTCAGTGTGAGATTGCTTCTCTACACTAGCTTATGATGTATATGATAAGTGTAAAAGCACTTTGCAAAAGCACATAAGGTCGGTATCGCGCGATATTACTGTTTGGACCATATTGCACAGCGTTCATAGGAAAAGCGATATCGCACCGTCACCGTTCTACCGTCACCGCTTTCGGGATTTCGATGGCTTTCACAAAAGTTTGATTTTTCACATTTAATCTGACGCTTCCTGAGTTTTCGTGCAAAAAATTCCATCAATCTTGCAAATAAGTATTTGAGAGATCTACTCGGATCATTTTTTTTTTTCAATTCGTGTCCTATTTCAGCCGCTCGTCTGGTCTCTGTGAAAAATTGCGATGACATCGCAAGTGGAAATTTTATTTCAGCAATTGCCGCGAGAGAAAAGAATTCTATGCCGATCTCTCTCCCTCTCTCAGTTTTTAACGGGGAAACTTAGTGAATCATTCACTCGGAAGAGACGCGGGATTACACGGGAGTAACACGCGAATATTTTCCATTGTGAAAACCGTGGTACAAGAATGTTGCAGCGGTTTACTGATGTGCATTCGTGCGAATTAATAACGCTTTTTTAACTTGTAAAAACGTCAACGAAATACGAGAAATTTTCTTTTAAAAAATATTTAATTATTATACGGATTTTTATTAGAAAAAAACACAAAAGAGAGAGAATTTAAAATTGAAAAATTTTTAAATATTCAAAGTTTTTACAGTTGTATTTTATTCAGAGCACTATTATTTAATCTAATCTAGACTTCTCTCTTCATTTGGATTTTCTATCTCGATATCAATATTCCGCACTGCGATAACGGACGGTGTATCAATGACATTAATGTACAAGATAATGGTATCGTCCATTATATGAACTCGTAAAACGCCATCGCACTGACCTCACGGTAAACATTAACGAGCGTCTCATTGACGAAAAGTTCGTGCACAAGATTGAATCAGATTTCTTCAAGGCGCGTTGCACAATGTAGGTCTCGTTGTGAAACGATTTCGACATGACGTTGCTTAATTATAGCTGATGCCAGTTTAACCCGTGGCCTTATATTTCGTATCGTCCCGCAGTATACATCACCAATTAAACCTTTCATCGTCGACCGCGATTTGCTTAATAATATCCCATTTGAATGCAGCGTATATAGTGCGATTACAGCACAATTAAAGGATTAAAGTAGTACATTTATATTTGAGTATCAGAAGCATAAAAGTTGTGTTAGCGTTTAGTATTCAAAGATATAAATATGAAATATTTGTATTAAATATTACGAAATTATTACGAATATTATTGCACAGAAAAAAAGGATATTGTTATTTTGATAATAACCTTTAGTTTCAAAATGAAAATCTTGAAATAAGATTATATTGCGTCAAAAAAATTCATTTGAATGAAGATTTATTTTAAGATTCTATATAGTTTAATCAACAAAATTATATTCTTGTTATTTAAGAATGATTTTCTTGAATGGAAATGAAATAATGTTGAATATAGAAAATATTGTATGTTCAAATCAAAGATTATAATTTTTTTAGAATAAAATTATCAAAATAATAATATTATATTTTTGAAATTATAATTATAGTATTGAAATAAGGCTATAATATTGTTGAAATTTAAGGTTTTCAAATTCTTCTAAGAAGATTATATATTGTTGCGTACATATGAAACAAGGAATGCGTTCATATGAATCATAAGAGTTAATTTGACATTTGTTTTTTTTCTGTGTAAAAACGGATTAAGATATTTCGAGAAATTATTCATATATCACTATCCAATATTAAGAATAGAATGAATTGAATTCACGGGGAAATAGTGCCTTCCGCGAACGGCCGAACGTGAGAATACGCCGGAAATCTATTCCCATCGGATTTCCCAGTACGACAAGATTCTTCGATTCTGTTTCCAGAAGAGACGTTAAAGATTCCTTGGTGATTCGTTTTCTCACGATCGATTTTGCGATCGACACGTTCTGATTTCATTTACAGTGTTCACGTAGACAGGGGAGCTTGAAATGGTCAATTTTTCTATCAGTTTAGAAATCTTTCAATTTCCGCGTGGAGCAAGTATCAAAAAATAAATGCCGAAAAGGTATAATAAAAAGGTATAATGGAACGTGAAATACTTTATTAAAAATTTGTAGCAAAAGTATGCAGAACAATAACAAAGTTTAGACAAATTTCAAAATTTTTCATAAATTTGTTACGGATATTCAGCTGCTTGTGAGTCTCACACACATATTAAATATTTCTTACTTTCATATTTACCAATAGCCCTGGAGAATACGTAAGAATTTCTTTATACTTGTAACTGATTCGCATTGCAATGTTAGAGCGAAGTTCTGTTAGTCAAGGCAACCTAACAGTCGACAGACCGCAATTACGCGAAGTGAGCGGATTTCTTTCCTTTCGCCTCGCGGCGGTGGCGGCTGGTGCGTGAGAACAGCGAGTGATCGTAGTATGCTGCTGTGCATGTCAAAAGTCGGTAACGAAACCTGTTATTTTTTAATACCCGATCATTTGCCAACTTTTTATCGCAATTGCCCGCCCAAGGAACTGAACAAATTTCTCTTAGGAAGATTGTCCAAACGATACAGAACAGTATGCAGCATTCTTTCATCGGAAGATTGTTATCTAAAATTACGGACGTTTATCAATCCTGACGGCATGTCAATTCCATTCAAGACTTTAAATGTCTTCATAAAGTTTCTCTTTAGGGGTAGCAAATGATATATTGATAATTATTATTTTTAATTATAATTTTGTATATTCATAATATTTAATTTTAATAAGATAGAAGCAAAAATATTATATAGATTAAAAATTTTTAATATAAAAATATGATAATTGTGCTCACTGACATACATACTTACATACCTACATATATATATAATGGACATACGTCACTTTAATATATAGCAAATAAATTCGATCGAGAAGGCACAATAATCTCGATCTGTTTGGTTCAATTTACTGAACAAGTTTTAAGTCAAAGGATATACTGAATGATTTCGTCGTAGAAGTAGGGCGTGGCTGAAAAACGACTGTCGAGAAAGGTCACGGATTAAAACTGCTCGCTTTATTTCGAGTAAGAGAGAACAATGCTCGTAAATTATCGACATTATTGCAAAGATGTATTTCTGTGTTCTATGTATCACAACGCGAATCGATCCTTACAACAATCGATTGAACTCTACAAACATAGCACGACTTTATTATTACATTAATGAATCAGCCATCGGTTTTATTTCTCAAGATTATATTAAGAAGTTAATCTAATTGAAGATGAATTTATATTAATGTCATTGAAGATTAATTCGTGCTATTTACAGAAATATTTTTTTGTACACTGTATTTATATCTCCTATATTATTTAACGTCATATTATTTCATTACGTTTATTAAATTCATTTGCATTATTTTTTATACATATATCACATTTACAACATATCGTTAATCTATAAATGCGAGGGTACACGCGCGTATGTGCAGTTGGTACGCACGTGCATGCGTGCGTGCGTCACTCAAGCGTCACTTGATTATTTTGTCGCACACGTGTTTCTCTTCGACACGCGATTTTCCGTGTCTTCCGTGCCGCGACCAGTCTAATGAACTCTGACCTGAACACCGTGTGCGACTTGTATACGGCGTCTCGTTCATCGATTGCACGTGCGACTGGTAAAGACTAAAGTTGGTCGGTTAATGTTTAATGCGAGTTGAATACCAACAACGCGCGCCACTCGGTATAACTTGGATCTAAGCGTTTTTCCGCGTGCGTTTTAGAACGTCCTGTACGGAGATCTCAACGGGAAACGATTGACGGAGGCGCGAAAGCGACGCGCTGATGAGGTTGACGTATGCAAATGTGCGACTGTTCCTTTCCCCTCGAAGATAGAAATGCCGTGACGCGTGGTGGGATCCCTCGTTTACTCTTGCGTTTGTAAGCCGTACGATTCGACAATAAATATGCTAATTTCCCGGTCGCTGCACTCTAGTTTTCCGACGCCGATAGAGGAAGATACACGCGTGTTGTAACGCAGATGAACGAAACGATTGAAAAGTCGACCGATTGGAGATCTTCAGAACAAATTTTCCTTTACATAACAGATTATTTTAAAATTACAAATGTAATTTATTTTTTCTTTTTTTATTGAATAATTTAAATTTATTTTGTGTGTACTAAAACTAATATACTGTGTAGTTTTTTAAATCAAGTATGTGTATTCATCTTACTATCATTTCCTATGTTTAAATAAATATTTAAAAATGTAAAGTAATTTCTTTATAAATTTACAAAATATTTTTTCAAATTAAGGAAATAAAACGAAATTGAATATTTACTTAATAAATTTTTTAGTGTTTGTATTAATTGTCTTTTTTGAATTTATTTTTTATAGAATGGGTAGTTTGTTACACTTTTGCATTACAAAAATGTATAAAAAATTTACGTCATTCTAATTTAATAGCAACTGTGACACGTGTCAGTGAACTTAAGCATTGTTTGCGTTGGAAAAAGTGTCACGCCGGTATCGCCGGCGATTGCATATCGCGACACATTTTTCCATCTCGTTTCTAGATGATCCACTTTGCGTTTCGCGAATCAACAACCAACATTATCAAGTTCAGAGCAGTTTACCGGACGTGACGCAACGATAGGAGTCGGTGGTCTCGAGAACACAATGCGACTAATTTACCGTATTATAAACTAATTTTGTTTATTGCTAAAAAAACGAAATTATAAAAGAAGATCGAGTAAGTATTTAAGATATCATGTGAGAGAGATTCATCGTATGTATGTAAGGTATTTAAAAATCAATTTTTTTACAGAAGATTCCGATTTTTGAGACAAGTTTATCTTATTTCTCCAAAATATCGACAAGCCACTTTTAATCATAGTAATCGATGTAATTGGCACGAAGCATTCTCGTATCCTTGCATTTGAATGCAGCTACCGGAAGTGACATCAGGCGAATGCGTGACGGGCGTACGTCGGAGTCGCAATGAGTTCGGCGGAAAAATGCTCGATACACGTGTCCTACAATGCAGTCAGATGCCATTAAGTAACGGTTGGCACAAATGCATTGTCGAGGACACAATCAATTGAGATAGCAATTTGCTGCAAGGTTAGCGACAGAATTGAGCGTTAAATTGCGCGGGGGTGAAACCAGAAAAATTTACATGTCGCTTCGATTACAAAGGAAGCACGGTCCACTAGAAAAAAACAGCCGCAGGCATTACGAAATCTGACACAATAGCGATACAGAATTAGTTAGCTATTCTGATTGAGGTTGTAAACAATATAGTTATCTTTGTCATTACATCATTATTACGCTGTACATAAATAATTCGAACCTTAAAGTTTAAAAGATTAAGTAAAAATCGCAATTGTAGGGAAAATGCTTTTCAAATAATACCTTATTTATTTTTGTGTTTATTTTTTTAAATAGAGACAAAGTTTCTCATAGTACATGTTTAACCTTAATAAATATTCCATTTTAATCTTTAAATAGAATAGAAAATAATTCCAAATAAATTGTAAACAATTTTTTATGTATAACAATGTTTTGAATATTATTGTTATTTTGATTGTAATGAGCCATGTTTTGAATAATGTTATATTCGAAATAATTTAAAACGAAATATATATGTCTGTTACCACATTACATACTGGAAATACTGCTTTCATAGAGCAACGAACCCGCCGATCAATTACAACAGCTGATTAGCGACGCGCGGTAACTTATTAACGCAATTAATCACGCAATTGTGATTAATCAACGCGTCATACTTTCTACTTTCGCGATCGTGGCATTACACAATATCGTCATAATTTTTTTTGCATGAGTCATCACGACCTCCGAATCAACACGCAAATCGTGAGAATTGCAATTATGCGAAACATTGTCACATTTTTAAGGATACTTTAATTACATTATCAAGACGACTTAATCCTATTTTGGTACAATATACATTATATTTTTTTTGTTAATCACTTATGATCAAAAAGTAACTTTTTACCTTTTTCTTAAAAATACACAAAATAAATTAATTTAAATCTGTTGATTAAACGACAGTTACATTGCTGTAAGTATTCTAATTGCAATAAAAATGATTTATTTAATTAATTTATAATTTCAGGTCTTGTAAAATTATAATTTTCTCTTAATAAGGTAATAATAATAGATAATAATCTCTGCAATTCTCTTTTAACAGATAATCTCTTAATAAAAGATAAACATTTGCGCCAAATTTGGGCACGAAAAACATATTATTAAAAAATTATTGTCGCGGGACTGCTACTGGCAAAATATTTCATATAACCTTCAATGAGAGACTTAATAATTTTCACAACGGTACGCGAACGTTGTCATCAATAGTTAATTAAGTTTGCGGTTGAATTTGCCAGCCGCTGTCATCGCACGGCTTGTTTTTCCACGCCCGAGAGCGTCGCATCGCGACATTTCATCTCGTTGCGAGAATTGCAAACCGCAGAGGCCAGTTGCGACGGAATCAACATTTCCGCCTTGGCAAAATCGTAGAATTTCCATTTTTGTCAAATGCAGCAGAATTGATCGTTGTTTGTCGATTTGCAAGTTAATTACATTGTTCGACCGACTGCATATCGCTGATCTCTTTTTACCAAAAGATTCTTGGTCAATGAATGTGCTGTTTAATTGATTTAATTATTGTGTACTATCTCTATATTCATCCAAAATGTTTTCTTGTTTGAAAGGATATTACAAAGATATTCCTCGGGGAATATGGAAAGAACCGTTTTACTAGAGTATTAAAAAATTTTAATGGATACAAATCTAAAGATCATTTTTAGACCATCGAAATAATTATGGACATCCAAACTGGTTACTAAAATGTCAAAACTTTTTCTAGTTTTCTGTTGCTCATATTTGAGCGTTCTATATAGTTATTTTTATAAACTAACAAAATTATTTTTAGATCTGTATATATATATATATATATGATTAAATTTTTAGCAAATTCTTTGCGTAAAGTCATTGTGTAATATTATATTATATATATATAATCGAAATTAAAAAAATTGTTATAAGAATTTTTTAAGTCAGAATTTAAGAATTATTTAAAAGAGAATTCCAAAAGTATGCCAAATTAAAACGCCGATAAAAATAGATAAACTTTATTACTTTCGATTATTCTTTTAATAATTAAGTTTGACAAGGTATGACTGACTTTTTATTTGATAATGAGATGTGATTGTACTCACAATTAAGAACGGAAGGAAAGTAAACGTGCAAAAATACACAATTGTACTGTCGATTTCTGAAATGCTATTCGTCACGATACGTGAGAAACGTGACGTTTTACATCTTTTGTGTACTTCAAATCCCACAGACTTATCTGAAATTTGCGCCTCGAAATGAGCCTCCGTATTAATTTGCATAATTACGTTATTTCGATAAGGATCATTCTCCATTGTTAGGATTTCCGTACACGGAAAGAATTGCGTGACCTACATAATTGCCTTCGTCACCTATGTACGCATAGAAATGGTACGGCCTGATTCGCGGACAATGAACGCATAAAGAGCGTCCTTAATCCGCAAAAATGTATCCCTTTGTGACAGCACGATTGTACGCCACCCTTCCATCTCCCTACTGAACTCTTTAAAAGCTACTTTATGGGCGCGGGTTATGACTAGATGAATGTCCCGACGTCCCTGCAGAGCTCTGCGGCCCACCGCCGTTAAAGTTAAGCTTTTTTCGAGCTTTGTCGCACTTTTGTTTGCGAACGTGCGAGCGCCACCCGATCAACGCTGCATCCTATCAGCCACTCCCCTTTCTCGTTGCATCTACATAATTCGCCGAATCGATCCGACGTGCCCCTCTAATAGTTTATTTAGAAAGATGACGCTGTTGAATCCCAGAAATAGCACATGCCTAGATTGATTTATTTATATCTGGTTATTGCTTTGATCAAACATTATTTTCAAGATTCTCAAAGTAACATTGCGACTATAATTTCGAATAAGATCTTCGTATAATCTTGAATATTATGACAATGGAAAATAGCAAATGAAAGATTATTATTATAATTATGCGCTAAAATTTAGTCGACGTTTAATACACAAAAGTATTGACAAAAATTGAATTTTTATATCTGGCTTAGTTTTTCGAATTTTACCACTGGAAGAAAATTTATCGAAAAATCTATCCATGGAGAACTATCACGTATCGCAAGATGTGGCAACACCCAGTACGTGTACTTCGTTTACAGTAAACCTCGCGGATACCGCGGATACTAAATAGCGAAACAGCCACTCGATTTGCCATGATCATGTTCTTACCACAATCCAAGAGCGTGAATCGACTTTCGTGTCCGGATGTACTCTCGAGTCGGCCCTCGGCATAGAGAGCATTGCTTTCCTCCGTACTATGTTCTTAGTCCTCTCCTCAAGGCGTGCACGCGCGCGCGCGCGGATGAGTCACGTTCGCTCTGGCGAAGACCCGTGAACTCCTGCCTCGTCATCCGCCGAGAGTAACGACCCTGACTGTTCCTTTTTCTCCGTCCCAAACCAGAAACCAATTCTTCGGTGTCACCTATAGCTGGAAAAGGGGAACTCTGTTAGGTCAGAAACGCCGCGAATTTCCCGCAAAATGCTGATTAGACTCGTTGCGAATATTATTTAAATTACAAACGTTAAAAAGAAAATAACAAATATATGTGAACATCTTGATATTACAAATTTAACGTTTAAATGCGATCAAAAAAGTATCAATAGAGTCATGGACCGGTTTCTTATAATGAACATCGTGTTTGAAGTAATGACTAAAAGAGACATTTAAAAAAAAAAAACGTGCATTTGTGATTACATTTTCCATTTACATCTGTGTCACATATCCGCGGTGAATGAAAATGAAGTTTACATATTTCTGCCGTTCTTTTCCATCAAGCATTATAGCTCTCGGAGGCTTATTTCAAATTCTTCCCCTAACGCAATTTTTCCGCCCCAAAGCCAATATTTTTTCTCCATATCCTCGCAGACATCTCGGGGAAAATTTATTGTCAATAGACATTTTTGAATGAAATGTTGCCTGTCTTCTCGTAGAAAATATTACGGAATTACGTATAAATGTGATAAGTTATCTTCTCTTTTTGTTCATATTTAAATTATTCTCGATGATAGAATATCTTTATCAAGCACTTGCAAAAGTAGAAATAGACGAAGATAATGTTACACTAACAAATGGCACGTTTGCGCTGCCGCGCTTATGTGTTATCGATATAATCTCAATGTTTTCAATCGAGGGAAAGAATGTGATAAAAATTATGCATGACTCTCTCGTGCGTCCGTGAATGAAGCTGCGAATGCAACGTGCAAATACAGGCTACAAAACTGGGACATCCGGCAAAAGCGACGCGTAAAAGCGGCGATGAATAATACACGCGTACAGCAAGATTAACGCTGTTATAAATTATTCCGGTTTTCCCTCGCGAGAGGTTCGGCGATGCGTTCAGCCGGGAAAGTGGATCGTCGCACGCGTCTGAGGAAAAGTCGCGTTTATAAATTTTTTTTTCACGATCTCTCACGCCGCGCCGTTCGTTTATCTGTCGGCGGAACGAGCGCGCGTGCCTCCATTAATTACGACGCTAATTAACTGGCTGTTAAACTTAGCCTTCTTAAGTTTCGTCACGGTCGCGTAACGGCGGGGATTGCGATGTCTCGCGGCTTATCCGCGATTAAACGGCTGGATACGGGAGATATCGCGAATCTGTTGTTTTTGCCGTCCGCGTCACATTCTCGATTGCAGATCCAACGATCCTGAGTGACTCGAGTGGCATTTATTATTTACAGACGTTCGCTAATTGTAAACTTTTTGTAAAAACTACCGGGAATGATGTTTCCGCTTGACGATACTCCGCTCGTTTGTCGAGTGACGTTTCATTGAAGACTAAACTTTTCGTTGATTGACTGACTGACGCACGTCCACCGAATGACGATAATAAATTATTGCTTCTCACGCGGAACCTAAACGTACGTGTACATTAGTACGGCCAGGGCATTTGTCATGTGCTGCCAACAAGGTCGGCAATAAAAGTAACGGTGGCGGCAATAAAACGCCTTATACCGATATTATCTGCTGCCCGCGGAACAGGAGCCTACGGTCTCAAACCGCCTTTCTCCTTTACTTACATACCCGTTCCGCTTCTCCCCGGAGGGAGGCGTAGCCCTTACACGCGTGCGTCATGCGATAGAAAACGAGACGATAAGAAATAGAGCGTTACACTTGCAACTTATTACCCCGGTCCGACCGAATAAATAGTCGCGTATACACGACGGCGGGTCAAATGAACGGATGAATCACGCGTGGGGCGACCGCGTAACTCTCGAAATGCTGCTTCCCCCACTCTGCGCGGGGCAAAATACATAATTAAAGCGGTGTCGGGGCCAAAAGCGGTCCCTCTGAATCAACTAGGAAATAAGGACCGCCATGCTTCTCCGAAAATTCTCTTAGTCATGCGCAATGCGAGGCTAGCTAAATGTGCAACGTTTGACCCATCGGACTAAATATACATATATCTGGAATAGCTAAACATTTGAAACTTATAATAATTTCAAAAAGAACATTAATTCGGTATATTAATACATTATTTAATTTTTCATGTGTAAGATATTTATTAGAATCGAGAATTATTAGAAACGAGAAACGGTAAAATTGTTTTTCTTTTTAATTACAGGGAATTAACATTGAGTAGGTGAGCACTAGTGTCTACATAACAAAGAATTGGACGGTGTATTATGTAAAATAATTATCATTGGTAATTTCCTCTTTTCTGACACAAACGGTCTCTACGAGTTATAAAAAAAAGGACAACAGTTTTATTACATTAGCCACCGCGCGGTAATTCTCGCGCGTCGAGTCACTTTCGCTCGTAGAACTCGATCCGGGTTCTCCGAGCTACTAATCCGGTATATCTCGTAACCCCTCTTTTCGCTCTGTCTCTCCACGCAAGCTTTAACAAGCGCGATATCTGCGTTTCGTGCGTCAATATCCGATAAACAGTGTGGGACCCCTCGGAAAACGAGAGCGAGCGACTGAAAGTTCCGAGTAAAAGGCACCTCTCGAAATACGTATATCTGCGGACTAAATTTCCGCGATTCGCGACGTTTTCAGGCCACTCTCGCTTTCTCAGGGAATCACCACCGCTTTTTTGACACGCCGTGTATTTCTTGCCAGCCTCTCATTTATCACTGTCCTTCGCTCTAACACTTGGTTCGTCTTGGAGCGTGAGATCACGATTGAATGGCCTCCTTTTTGAAGTGGCATCACCGTTACCACGATTTACTTTGAATAACCTAACAAATAATGTAATAAAGATAAAAAATAGCGTTTCAGCGAAACATATCAATACTTAATTAGTAATTAAGATACTCTTAGCTCTGAGGCTCTTGTGAATCGATGAAACGTTAATATGCTCCTCTGAGAAATGACCGTACTTTTGAATAAATCAATGAAACATTGAATAAATCATAACTATCACGCGATATGTAAATAAATTTTTTTGAAATATTTAATTGGGAATATTTTGAGATATGTAACAGTTGTGAATTACATGCGCAAATAACGCTATTAATTATCAATGAATAATAAAAATATGTAAAAAATATAGTTTCTTGAAATAGATTTCTATTCCTTTTGTTAAATTTTTGCTTTATTGTATACAAAGAAAATATTTAATATTATATTAAACGCGAACAATTTTTTCATTTATAACGCAAAATAATAATCAGTAAAATGCGGCAAAAATTTCTGACTATATTTTTCTGTAATCTCTTAATTAATTTATTGAAAAGACTAGCACGTTTTAATAGCTTGACACTGTAATACTAATCGTTTCTCTTTTTGTTTTGTTTCAGGTGAGTTTAAAGAGAGAATTTCTACGAAATACAAGGATCAATGTCCATACTCATTTCAGAGAAGTATACTCCTCTGTTTCTTTTCCATTTTGCTCGAAACAATTATATCTATGTTGAATGACGGCCCATGAAACGGCCATGGAAATGCATTATCACAATTGTTTGTATTGCGCTTTATGACACTGTACTGTTGTAGGAAATATTATTTTTACGTGTTGCCATGTGAAACCGAGTATTATTATTACGGCGGCGATAATACAGACAGAAAATCGATTAAATCCACCGTCTATTTTCGCACTTCCTATTATACATTGGAAACAGAGCGCCAGAAATAACGATATAATATCCATGCATTCTATTTCAAATAGGGCAATGCACTCTCCTGTATGTACCAGTTTGACAGTCTCGGTTAAATTATTCTTGAAATTGATAAACACGAAACTAATTAAATCCATTAAAATTAAATTTGATTTTTTATCTCTTTCATCGTAAAATCTAAACCTCCAAATTGTATTTTATAAGAATATGGTAGAAAGAAAATTATTGTTGAAGATACTTAATTATAAAAGAAAAAAGTGCTTTTATATAGATTTCAGTAAACACTTTATCGTGAAATTTTGATTTTATGATAAGAAGAAAAATAAAAACAATCAAATTTAATTTTTTTATACCATTAAGTCTCGCATAAATATAAGTATCGTAAAATCTACTGAAATCTAAAAACATTTAACTCCTTTTCAAGCTACTTACAATTGTAAAAGAGTTAAATACTTTGAGATTTGCCGTGCAATTTGTATATTATGATACTTATATTTGTAAGACTTAATGACTTTGATGGTTTATTCGCGAGAGTTTGATTACGCTTCAGTACAGCCAGAAGAGAAGTCAAAATCGTCGTGTGTTTAGGGCGAGTTCTCTTCTCAAAGCTCCTCTGCTTTACTCGCTGCATTTCTCGCGTCGGCACGGTTTTATTGGAGGCCCAGTACTCTTGTATATCTTGCGAAGAGTACACATACGCACACGATCGCGTTTGATCCACGCCTCTTCTCGCGCTATCGCGAGGAAGCAGATGCACGAATAATTAATCGAGTCTGTTGTAACAACTGATGCTCCCGGTTCACGAGCTACAACGTGCTTAACGTGCAGTTCTTTTAAGTATAATACAGTAAATAAGAATGCTATAGTTAAATTTATAAAATTTATAAAAAATGATTTATATCATGATATACAAAAAATTCAACTATAATACTTTTTTACAGATAATTTAAAAATAATTATAAACTAAGAGGTCATTCAGTACTAATATTTATTATAGTATTTTTTATATAACGTCACACATTTATATATACATTATATTAATAGAAATACAAGCTATTAATAATAATTTTAATATTGTTTTTATAATCTACGAAATAAGCAATTTTGAAGTAATTAGGAAAGTAACTAAAAATTTAGTTTGATATTTTAATTTATCTAGATTAAAATATTTAAATAATTATGTGAGATGCTTAAGCATAGTGGTAAACAGTTTTAATATTTTAGTAGCCATTTTTTTTTACCATGTCAATTTAAGTGTCTTATAATTATTTTCAGATTAAAATCTGAAATTGATATCTAAATAAATTTTCAGATATTTCTAAAATATTGTTAAAATAAGAATAGAATAAAAATAAAAATTACTGTTATGCTACAAGATGTGTGCCGGACAGAGTGTTATTAAAATTTATGCTACTTGAAGATAGACAGGCAAATCGATTCCGCGCGGAGTATAACAGTTACGATACTCTCGACTTCAATATACTTTCTGCCTGTTTTTATCGCGCTGCACTTCTCGCAGCTGTGATTTAAGACGTCGTCGACTTATTCGAGACACGATGCATTTTCTTTGTACAGTACGTTCTTTGTAAAGCTCGGAGTACCCAACGAGAACAACGTTACGTATTACCGCGTTTTTCTCACAGTTGCGAACGAGAAATACGCGCGACTTAGGTACGCGAAGGATAGGAGAAATTGCGTGAGGGAGCAGTCGAAGAAGCCGAAGATGTCGCGAAGTAAAGAGAAGGAAGGAGCCTGCGAGACGAGAGAGAAAGAGATAAGATATCGACGAGGGACAGTATTGTAACCATAAGTGTCGATGATCTCAGCATGTGCGCCGAGTGGAGTGCAACTGGGCTCGTGACTTATTGCTTAGGCATTTAGAGGGGAAGTTAATGTGTAGAAAAAGCGAGTGATGGAGGAAGGGAGGGAGGATCGGGTTTAGAGAAACAAGAACGGAAGGACGAAATATGGCGCACGCTCTCCAAGTGTGTGGTCGCCATTGCTTAATTACACTCGACTCGTGAAGTACTCGGGAGTACTCGAAGGTGAACGCGTCTGCACAGTCGCAGAAATTGAACTAATTACCGTTATCGCACAGCCGAGTCGTGCATCTCTCGAGTTGTCTCTCGAGAGCGCTCGTTCATAGCGAAGATTAACGGATATCGACTCGTATATATTTTCAGACAATTAATTTAGATTGTCTCTGGGATTTATCCGATAATTAATTTCTTTTTCTAGAAAGCATGAAATTAGTCTATCGAAACTTTGAGAGGAATATTTCCACACGAAGGAAAATACACTGTATTCGTAATAATCCGTTAAATATAAAAATCGATTCTCTCGACACTTAAAATTAGTAGCTCTTATATTGTTTTTCTCTTAATATTTAATCTTATTATTTAATCAGATGACTTAACTATTTTATTTCCACTCTAAAACTAATTAGAATAGAAAAACATATTTGAACAATTAATTTAAAATAGAAATATTTTATATTTATTCAGAATCAAAATTGTAAGAATAGACTTATTATATATAAATAATATATACATTATTAATTTCACAAAATATGCAAAAATTTAAAAGTTGCTAACAAATTATTTCAATAACTAAAGAATATTACTTGATATTTTAATAAATAATTCTCACTCAGTGTAAATACAATCATTATTATTATTAAATTATTGCTACTTGTTCATTTAATTCTAATAATTTTTTTTTTAATAAATTTGATCTTTAAATAACGCAACAGACGTTGCTTGAAATTGTTTCCGGATTGATTGTGCATTACGCCATTTCATCCATTTATATGCATGTCGTGGCGATCGAATTGCAAACAGAAGCGTATGTACGCGATATGTTTTCCAGGATATGTTAAAAATATTTTATTCATACACCGAACTCATATTCTCCGACTTTAATTAACATGCAACTAACAGACGCAATTTTTCTGATCTTTCGATTTCTCTCACGTCTATGGCAAAAGCCTGACATGTATTCGTAATTAAAATTTTAAAGATTACAATGTTCAATAAGGTACTACGTTAAACTATTCGCATTAAACTATCGCCTTTTGTAATCATATCGCTCTCCATCGCCGACGAATCCGAGTGTTCGACAGACCTATGACTCATTGGGACCCAATGATATTAGCTTATCAGGACCTGATAAGCAATTTAGGTTTACCTGACCAGAACCATGGATTAAATTTCTACTCGGGCGTCTCGAACAATTACGCGCGATTTGTATCCCGACCGTATCTGAATCCTGATAAGCTATCTTTAATCCGAGTTCAGTTCCGCATTGTTATTTCATCTCCTCTTGATCCATTTTTCTTTCTTTCTTTTGCATTTCTTTGAGATCGCCATGTGTTCGCGCACCTGCTGCGGCTCTTTCACCTGGAGGAGTAAGAGCGAGGACGACATTTATGATCATATTCGCGTCGTGCCTCTCTCGAGAAAGAACGGAAACGCATCTGCTTGAAAAACGGCGAGAGTCACGTGCCCGGCTGCGTTCCAATTACGCCTAATTATTATCGCGATAATCGGCATTACCGGAGCGGAATGTCGTGATCGGCGGTGTAGATAAGTGGCTCGCGCTTGAAGCGTGCTGCTCATCCCGTTCCCCATTTGTTTTTTTAACCGTATTTGACGTTCCCGTTCGCCGTCGTGACGATTCCCGACACAAGTAAGATAATCTACAAAGTAGTTCGTATGTTGTACAGTGGAAAAAAAATACGCAAATGCCTAGCGCACTTGTCGTTACACGCCGATTAGACTGTGGCGGTTTTTAGCTCGCAGGGCTGGCACTTGGGTCATTTAATTACCATTTACGACACCTGTGTCACATATTCGTTCAACTTATAGAGTTACTTAGAATATTGGTGAAATCTTTTGCGTGCTTCCTCGCATAAAAATGGAAATTGGAAATTTTCTATAAATAGATAACACTTAAGTGAAGGAACGTGTTATCGTTATTAGTAGAGCCTTGAAAGTAGCACATATGTATGTACGTACATATAATGCAGCAAAGTGGATGCTTTCGAAGTGTGATGCATTATGCAACTCGAGAGTGTACGTAAATATTATTAGAACGATGGAAAAAATGTTTGCAATCTACGTGAACCATGAGAGACTGTCATTGCAAAGAGAGAGAAGACACGTCGCGCATTTGCTGGGGCAACCATCAGCATGAATAGTCTGCCATAATAAAGCATATGGTTTGAAGAAGAATAATGGCAAGAGCGATTACAACATCGCGGCAGACGATTATTTCCGGTCGTTTACAGGCCTGGCTGACGTGTTGACTATTTTTCAGGTTTCTATGATCATGTTCTCTGTGCCCTGATTTAAATTGCATTTATCCCCGATGAATTCTAAGGCGAGGGAAACTGTAATAACTCTATCTACATCCTGCATGTTATCCGTACTTCTTAGAAAACCATGTGTAATTATATTGCTTGCGTAGATTCGAGGTCGTGCGAGCTTGGCAATCTTATCCGCGTGTTTACGCGCATTTGCATTTCCTGAATAAACGACCGTGAATATTTCAACCGTTAAAACGGATTTAAGGATTTGACGTAACATGGATTTAACCTACTTTTCCCAAAAACTTGAAAAAAATGTTATCTGACTGAGAATAGATTTTACAAAAAAATTTAGAAGAATTTAATGTAGATTCAACTCTCTCGGTCTGAATTATCGGCCTCGCGTTAAATCACTGTTACACTTGATTCTTCGATTAACATCGTTCGGCATAAATCTTTCGGCCCTTGCCGGCGTTTTTCCGCGGGCACGAGCTCGCTGACACGGAAATAAAATGTATGGAACCCTCGTAGCGTTAACGACGGCGATTTATCGCGAACTGTGAACGATCGTTAGAGCCCAGTGTGTGCCGATCGAATAACGAGTATAGTTGTGCGTATGAGAGTCGGACCGTGGCTCACCATTAAAAGTGAACTCACACCATAACAATCACCTCTTTGTGATCTAAATGGATTTAGGTGATATCGTTCCAAGAATTTTGATATAAATTTTTACTCAAAATTAGATTGTCGAAAGAAAATTAGCAATATTTTACTATAGGCATTTGTTTTCCTTTTATTAAAAGAAATTAATAGCATTTGTATCGGAAGAAAATTATGAATAATTAGTCTATGTGTTTCAATTATTTCTACAATAAAAATTATAACTTCTAAATATTTCGATAAATTAAGCATTTCTATCTGAATTTTAAAAATGAAGACTTTCTTCAATCTTGACGAATAATAGAAATATTAAAATTCCGTTAATTAATTATAACACGGAAAATTAAATAATTATTTTTCACGTCTACAGCTGAAAAATTATTAGAGTATTAAACAAAGCGTTTTTTTGCCTTAATAAGCCTTAAAATATTAAATGTTTGTATTTTAAATTAAATGCTAAAATGCCTTTCTATCCTAATTAAACTTCCTTTATTACCTGAATAATCGTCGATTTCAATATTTATCTTCTCCGTTTCCAGCACGGGGAATTTCGCTGCACATTTAGTGGGGGATTTATTAATCTATTAATGCACGCCTCCGGGCAATACGTTAATGCAAACATCGTTAGAGATATCGGTTAGCACGCTCGCCCTATTTGCTTCCCGAAAGGGCTTACGCCAGCCTAATTTATCCGTATCATTCGATTCAAGCTTAGTAGCGCGAATGCCGAATGGCGAGTATGCGTCCCGAAATGCACAACAGCGTTCACATGAGGGCCCTTTCTTTCTCTTCACTCACGCGCGGGGACACCGGCATTAAATCCAAGCGCCCACAAAAGCCCTATCAAGTGGTCTCGACCGGTTGACGAAGGGAGAAAGGACCAGGGAAAGTCCTTCCAATCGAAAATACTACAAAGAGCCTGTACTTCGCCTTTAGCTCTACTAATCGAGTGCACGAGCCGTGTAAAACGAGCGTTTTGTGTCGACGTACGAAACCACGTGGTTCTTTGATTCAAGTGAATGCTCATGATAGAAATGCCACAAGATTTATATGTTCCGCCGTTTTTTCATTAAATAATGTGACAGAGACATTTAAATATTTGTCATTTTTGCGAACATATAAAATAACGTAAGAAAGAACAATATCTTAAGATATTATTGTTAAATATTGTTTAAGAATTTGAGTTTTTAATTTATTTCTATATAAATGAAATATTTGATTTATATTTGTAACACCTAAGATAATCGCGAATTTTATTCAGATGTAATTTTACAAGAAACAATTTATAGATAAAGTTATATTTTTGAAGGAATGTCATTGACAATTTAAATGACTTAATTATTCGTTGTTAATGCAGACAAACTTAGACGAGAACGAGCAGGAAAAAAATTAGATTTTCTACTTGACTTGACGCACCGGCCGGTTGCATCGGAAATATGGCAGTTATCGCGAAGCACAGCTGCAAATCGGAGATGCGCCCGGAGCCTGCAGTTACTCGCTGGACCCACGTAGCGAGATAAAGCACGTTTACCTGGAAGGGAATAATTATTCGGCGCAAACCAGTTTCGCGGACACGACGCACTTGTGTACAAAGAAAGGAAGGCCCCCTCGCTTCGAAAATACCGTCGGATCGTGTTCGAGCCGTGGGACATGGCGTTTCTGTCGGGCGAAGGCCCGATTCCGTTTTAATTAAACGTCGGCTTACGCCGCGCCGCGCGCCGTAAATCGCCGACGCTCTGGGTTCTCCTCGTCGCACGCGTTTTCGAATTAATCTCGATTTTCGCCCGGAGGCGCGCAACGCGTTTCGCGTATATCGCGCGCGAGAAACAAGCCTCCCCGTTCGTACACGACGGCGGAAATGATAAATTCCCCGGGGGGTCTTGCAGTAATTCCCGCGCGCATCTCAACATATATTCAGGCCACTAGGAACACTTCCATGTGAATCGAAGATTGTATATCAATAGACGTTTTGAACCCTTTGTTACAAAGATGGAAATAGTCGCAGCCTGAATGTATGTCAAGTTATTAAAGGTAATGATTACGATATTAGATATATTAAGAAAAATATTTTTTTTAATTTTGATTTCCGGTTTACCTAGGATTATTTTTGTTAAATAAATGGTCAACAACTTAACTTAGCATAAATTTTTCGATAAGGTTTAAATATTTGAATACATACGATTAAAAAAGATTTTAAAAACGTTAAGACTAGCGACGATAAATATAAGATGATTATTATATAAAATATCGACTTGACATGAGATAATACAATCGGTTAAATGCTATTAGCATTTGTTTATGTAAATTATACGTAGGTACACATATATGTAAATTTTAAGGAGTAACACGAGAAAATACACGGGAAACGCGTTATGTGCGCGTTTAACTCCCCTCTTGTTTAATGAAATTCTTTATCTATGCAATCGAGTCTTCGAGAAATGCGTGGCACGAGTTTGCGGGTTAATAATTGGATGCAATGGTCTGTCCGCGAACTACTGTTCTCGTAACAGCTGGCCATTACGTAATTAAGGCACGTGAGGAGAGACGCCGTCTTTTAATTCCCGTATCTAATATGGTCGTGCATTGAAACGGTGCGTAACTTCCGTTGAGCATAATCATTTATAATTTCTCATGAATATAATTGCTCTGCTTTACAAATCGATCCTTCCGTTGTTAAGATCTAACGATGAACGCGCACTGTCAGAGACACAAGACATGTACCATAATAGCATACAAATATAACATTATTATTGTAATGAGTTTTTATAATGGAAATTTGTATTCCAATTAAATAGAAAATATATTAAAATAATAATAAGAGGCTATAAACTGAATTTAATAATTAGTGAAAACACAATTAAAAACAAGCTGTATATGTCATAGAAGTGTTTACATCTAAACTCTCAATAAATTTATCTAATATTAAATTTATAACTAATATTAAATGAAATCAAATTTAATCAAATTATTAAATTAACTAGCGCACTGTTGAAAAATAAAACGCGCATATTTTTGATGATTTATAACTCCTTATATTTTAGATTCTTTGTTGCTCCATTTTAGTTGAATCTTTAGTAAGAATTGGATCTAGAAATGTCGGGTATACCTGTGTTTAAAGATATTGATAACGTACATATTTCTATAATCCATTATTACCAAATTTTTGCTATGATTTATGATTCTATTGTAAGTTGTTCTTTTGTCGTAAGTTTTATTAGCCCATTTTATGATCTTTATAATTTGAAATTTTTTACGTGGATATTTATTCTAGATTCTATTTTAAAATTACAAAAATTTTATTTCCGATCTTTCTTGTCTATTATCTAACTCTCAAAAAATTTGAAAGTTGAGTAATCTCTATACGTGCTATCTTGTAAATTCTTCTTGGTTTTCTCACGCATTTGATTGCTCTATGTTTTCCTTTTCAAATTTAAAATGTTTATTCTTCCTGCAAATTCTCCTCTCTCTTTCTAGAAAGTTAAGTTTCCTGTTTTTCTTCCTATATTTTTATCCATGAAAAAGATTATTGCAACCTCGCCCTCTAACAACAAGTGGTTATTCAACATGTGCGCACTCAAGTTTTTGTTTCCCGCGGTCTAGAGTAGCATGACTTCGAGTTGCGTGAAAGAAAACAATCAAGGAGCCTACAGGGCGTAATATGATAATACGAGATAAATTACGTTCCGCTGAGTAATTATTATTCTCTTGAAGCTGACACTCGTGAACAAGAAAAATAAATACAACTAAACATACGTCATTACGTGAAACTTTCGCAGGAAAATTAATTTAAACGCACGTAAAATATTTCTCGAATTACGTTTATTTTTCGACCGAGCAAACGTCGAGACTATCGATTTGTCGAATTGCTAATAATTTTCATATCGCTGCATTATTGAGGGCAATTAAACGACGTGTAACGTGCAGAGAAAGTTTCTTATCCAGTTTCTCGTAACAGGAACTAAAACCTTTGTCTTTGTTTTATTCAATTTCTCCAGTTGCATTTGCCGTAATAATACTTCCAATGCTTTCACTGTAATTTCTTTTCTCAGGACACAACGTATATATTTTACAATTAAAGTTGCAAGTACACGCTTTACAATAATTTTACAGTTACGCGTATTATATTCTTACATAAGCGAGCATACGGTTTATAATCTGCATTATTTACGAGAAATATTTTACGTCAGTTTTAATTTTGTAATTGCGTGAATATATATTATATAAACATAATAATTATCCTATATTTGTATTTTCTGAATTAAATTTTAAATATTTTAAAATATATTTTTAAAAATCAACGAATCACGGGTTTATATAAAGATTTATCTATTTCTTGTTTGTGTGACAACATTTTAAACGTAGCGTAAAAACTGTTTTTAGAGTGCCATATTACTTGAGCTCCAGCGACTTACATAAGTAGATAAGTTTCCCAGCACCCCTGCGCAACCTCGCAGCGAAATCTCGTAATACTTTTTACAAGAACGTTGCGTACAGTGCAACGTACGTTGTTAACATTTTAGAATGCGTCAAGCATTTCCTGGACGTGCGTTGCATGCGTTCCCGCAATTGCACTGTACAGAATGTCCCAGGCCTAACGAATCTTTTATCCGTGAATCTTTTGATTATCTTGACATAGATGTTTTTCATCTTTTATGTAAATTTTGTGCATTTCTGGAGTTGGTTCTCAAATGTTATAAAATTAAATTAAAGTCTTAGCCAATCGAACGAAGAGCAAATCTCTGCTCTCTATTGTCACTTCGGAAACTTAATTTAGAAACGATTTAATAAGTGAGAAACGCACCTAGTAGAAAACATTTTGTATTAAAAACAGTCTTTGTAAAAAATTTCAAGATATTCGATTTTTAGCATAATGTTAATGTGATTATACTGTTTAAATATTTTGTGTTAAATTAAACATTTTTAAGTATTAAAATAATAATAGTAATACAATTTATGAATAAATGAACAAATAATAAAAATATGTAGTTTAGAAATATTAGAAACTCTAAGGTAAATGTGAGTGAAAATAAAATGTCCGTTACCAACATGTTGTAAGTTAATTTTACTGAAGGAATATGCTTCAATAATTTGTTTCCAAATTATATCGAAGTATTATATTTCTTGTATTAATATTTGTGCATAATCTTGTGCTAAAATGCAAAAATTTGAGTAAACCGTTTAAGAGATACAATGTATGTTAAATGTTCTAATTACGTATGCAACTCCATGAAATACTTCTTTCGTTGCAACTTTACGCGCCGCGTTCTGAGCACGTGGCGAAAACGCGCATTGACGCGACGCGCTCCCGTAACGGCGCCAGACGATCGCCGCCGATCCCACGCTCCTTGCATAACGTGACTGACCTACCGTATGGCCGGTAGTGCAACACGTAGTATCTAATATCTGGCCGGAGCTGGCGCGACGAGCGGGCCGTAGCCGAGTCAAAAGGAAATTCGCGCTGGCGTGCGCGCGGATGTGAAAAAGGAGCGATTGGTGCACGGCATTTGACCTGCCGCCAAGGTGGCGTCGTAATTTTTATCAGCCGGGAATACAGTTAGCACGCGTCCTAACGGCGCTTCCTGCTTCCTGGAAGTGTCGAGTAATTCGGTATTCGTTTAACCCTCGTGAACTCTTACGCCCTTGCGCTTAACATCGCGTAATACATGCAACATATTACGTTAAAGATAATAAATTTATATTAATGCAACGAAACTTTATTTGATTAAAGATTAATAGTTTAAACGTTTCACGTATTGATTATGCTGCAATGTCGCGTTATATTACGAACTACAATGCAACAGCATAATAATCCATTAATGTGTGGTTTGGGTTAAACGTAATGTAAGCAATTCTAAAAGACTGATGGCCTTGCCTAGTCACACATTGACACGTAACACATAGTGCGCAATGCAACCTCACTGGCTAAAGGCGTTCAATATCTCATTTCAAATCACTACCAAGCCGATTGAATGACACTGGTGGTTTTGTATTTATCTTTCTATTTGTGTTTTTACCAGTATTTTCCTCAGCTTATAGACTTAATTAGCCAACCTCGTACTTGCAAGTGATGTCTTTATCATTAATCTATAAAGGAGGAAAGATTTTTACAATAAACGTAGCATGAAAAAGAAATTGTTAGCCATTCCCGACAGCTGTCGCGATACTTGCTCCCTTCTTGGAATTCTTCAAGCGGGAGTCAGTGGGAAACCTCGATGTGCTTACGATTGGATTGCCGAACGAAACAAGCAAAAGAAGCCGCAGGAGTCGTCGAGCAGGAAGCCACGTCGCCGTGGAAGGACATGGGGCATCATTAGGAGAAAGAAGCCGCGCGCGAGCTTCCTTCAAGTCCCTTCATTTCTCTGTTTTGTTTTTTTTTTTTCAAACCGTGACAAGAAAAACTCGTGTTGCGGGTAACACGAAGGTTTAGTGCTTTCTTCAGAGTCGCGTGGTCTTTCCGCGCGACCGCGGCACGAGATTCGCGAGCCCCGAGCGGCAATCAATTTTACGACTATTCGGTTGGCGATCCATTAATTTTACGATAACAATACGAGCGAATACCGATCCCCTGGCAGCATCTACGTCTGGAAACTGCACAGCTGTGCGATAACTTTCGAAAAAGGGCAAATCAGCTTTCAAATGAATTTAATTGAACGGTTCGGATGGTCGACCTATCTAATTAAGACTGTAAGATAATTGTCTTAAACGTTGTAAAATTCATTTAGCTGCGAGAAACTCTGGATAAGTGGACTGGATTATCACTATATTGAATCCTACAACTACAAGGATTACTTTCTCGTGCCTGTAGAAATCGGAACATTGAATCATTTTATGTTCGTTTCCAATTTTGCACGAAGTTGTTTTTAACCAGGATCTTGATCCGGAAATCCGAGGTGCGCTAACACGGGAGGATAAAATGGCGATGGTGTCGAGGAGCTTACGTAACCGTGTCGCGATTTCCTGTAAACGCTGTAATTAATTACTTATGCATGCTCGCCTTGAGTACTCGCTCCACCGAAGATCCTTGAAATAGTTGGCCACGGTTGAAGCTCTACTTAAGATTCTTCCTTACGTAAATTTTCACCAAGATACTGTTTAAGAATATCAGAGGATTTTATTGCATTCTGGTCATAAAGATAACGTTCCTCATAATTACACTGATTTCTCTCTCGCGATGTAAAATAGAAAAGAGGCGCGTAAACGTTGTAAATTGATGCCATTAATGCAATTCCAGCGGATTGAAAGTTTTACTGATATTTATGTACGCTAATCCGCATTCTTTCTCTCCCTCTCTCTCTCTATCTCGATGCCAACGTTTCTCATTAATATCCCTACTATTTAATAAAAAGAATAGACTTAAATATCAGCATCCCATTTAAAAGTAGCTCCCTTTTTCTGTAAGACTTTCTCAATTATTTATGATTATACTCATTGGTTTACGATGTTAATATGACGTTTAACATGAATAAATGATGAAAAATCCGATTTTACAGCCAGCGTTTAACAATCTCATCGATCATTTGTCTTTACTATCTTTTTGTAAAAGTCCTACATGTTTCTGTCCGATTCATTTACGATTACACACTCACAATTACATAAAATAAGCTACTTATTGTTAGATCTGAATGTTAATGTCTAAAAATTATACATGTACATGTTTTGAAAGATCACGAGAGCCTGTAATAGTTTTTACTTTTTTTGTCCCTTTATTTATTTATCTATTTATTAAAATACGTTTTTACCTTTAATAAGTAATAAAATGTTTTGTATTAATAAAAAGATTCATTACTAGAAGAATCGCAATAGAACCTCTCATTATCTTTAGTATTTACCATATGGCACGATTTAACTTTTATTACACTTAATCACGTCACCGTAAATGTCGCTCGTTGTCACGACTCGATTGAGTCCAAACGCATCAGAGTGCAAACTTTTCTTTCGCGTTTCATTTCGCGCGCGGCAAAACGTGAATTGTTGGTCGGCCGCCGCGATACGACGAGAAAGGAATGGTTTTATTAAAATAGAAGTGGCTTCGGACGGAAATTATACGCGCAAACGTGCCGTCCGAGGCGGAAGAGACTCGAGCGGAGAAAACGGCGACATCTGCCCATTCCGTCCTGTCCGTGTACCAGCGCTTTGAAAGCTCACCTTTTACTCATTTGTATACCATCCGCGATGTGTATGCGCCTCGCATAATGCATCGAATTCCACCCATCGAACATCGGTGGTGGTCCGTTTGAGGGGGAGAAAAAAGGGACAATTGACGTTATTTTGCATCGCAGTTGCTCCGCAGCTTCGAAAAATATGAGCCATTGTTGTATTGCAGTTACCTCTTCGTAGAAAATTTAAGAAATTATTTACCGTGCCGTTTAACCCCAGGAATTAATTAATGCGCCGAAGCTTTCGAACATAGATCCCTCTGCGGTATAACTATGACAAACTATGCAGGTGCAACCGGTCGCAAGCGAGCGGTGCTGGGAGCCAAAGTTATTTAAGTCAACGCGGTAACAAGCGCAGCAAAGTTTCCACGGAATATCCGATGAGCGTAACACTTGCGGTTAGGAACTCGTGATTGATCGGGATACCAGGGCCGATAGAATATTTACGAGTGCATTGACTTAGTTGAACTAAAACGTCCGTAACATCCCCCCGTTGCTTTCCAAGCCGGATTTTCCCAGACGCTTCTCTTATGCAGGTTATTAGGAAACGCGACTGTCAAGAGGATCGATTTGCCGCAATTGCACTTGCGATTAAATAATTCAATGCGGTCGATTTGTCTCGTCGAGTGGCCCGTCATGTGCGTTTCCGAGTGTTTGAGTTATTTTTAAACTCCTGTACGAATGTCTACCGAGAGAAAACAGTATATCTGTTTTTTTTCCCCCGAGACACAGAGCGATTTATCTTTCGTCATATAAAAATATTTTTGAAATAAATTCATTTACATCAATTTGCATAATTTGTACAGTCATCAAAATTACCTTTCGTGCATTTTGTCATTAAATATTTTTTTTTCAGTATCGTATAGGGATTTTTATCGAAAGATTCGCCGAAAAGGCTTTCTATAACTTGTGATTTCGCGAACAAAATATTGTACAATTCTCGCACACGCAAAGTGCCTGCATACATTCGAGCATTTTCGGGGAAACCGTTAAACCTGGGATCAACGTCGGGAAAGTACAAATACAGGAGAAAATGTGTATTTGTTTCGACTTTCACACGTGACAAATGACTTTCGAATTCATGCACTGTCATGTGCAGCGCCGCGCAGGTACGTACGTTACGTATGTATGCAGCGTGGCGCGTCCCAAATGTGCAACTCTCTGGAGAGCGAGGGATTAGTCGCGAATATACGCGTGAATTTATGGTCGCGCGAACAATAGCGGTCGCGTCCACAAGCGGCTTGGAGGCTCGCGCCCCGAATGTCGATATTTAGGAACCCGTTTGTTCGAATTACAATCACGTTCTCAACGATGCTCTTCCCGTTAAGGCCAAATCACGCTAGCGATTGTTAATTGAACTGCGACGTGTAAATTACGACTTTTTAACCAAAGCAAAACAGTCACCGACGTTAATAATATATATATATTGATATTTTATTCATTTATCTTAGAATTAATGTTTCAAAATTACACTATTTTCATGTCATTTGTTCATTTTTTCCATAAATTATTAATTTGGTATTTTAAAAATATTGAATATCAATTAAACACAAATTATTTAGCTAACATAATCATGTTATGTTAAATTAATAATCGAAATGTTAAAAATTTAACATAATAAATTTAAGAATTGTTTTTGACGTAAATATAAAATATTTTCTATTGCGTTATTTTTCAAAAGCGTAGTATTATACAAATATTACAGCCGCAGTAATTTTCACTGCAGATGTTATTATTGCCAATATTAATATTACTTGATATTTTGTTGGATATCCTTCGTTTCGAAATATATGAAGTTACAGCGGCCTCAATTGCTAATTGTAAATAGCCAATCGCAATCCAATTAGCAATCACTAGTATAATTCGGTCCTTATGCGTGCGTCGTTTATTCAGATGAAGCTGCGACGTATCGCGAGCTGCAGGTAGAGAACAACGTTTGCATAAAAATCTATTTTAAACTTCTCCACTAGATTATGACGCACATAGTCCCTTGTACTTGCGGTTAAAATAAAAATTATTAATAAATTGTAATGTATCACGTAAATCGATAATATCTATGAGCAAATTCGTATCACTTCGTAAAATTAATTCCATGTAACGTAAATTATATTCTGCAATTAATTAACTTTAATTCGATTTCACTTTTACCAATTGGAGTCGTATTTATCAAAATACTTATATGTACTTATTACAAATTTTAGAAACTTGCCAATTAACCGCGCCTTATAAAATTCAGATTTCTAGATAAAAATCGATTTCCTCGAATTTATTATTCCATGATTGGAAACGCATCAAGTAGGGCTAAGGTATCATGTCTATTGTTACAAACACAACATTACATATTTCAAATGTAACGACTAGGGAAAATCACAAAACCTTCCGAGCTTGGAACTGAATCCGTGCCGTCACTCTTCGCGCCTCGGGAATCGGCAATCCGAGACCGAGACCGGGATTGTTCGCGCAACTATGTCCTTACCAATCACATGTATATTCGCATTGCATGGAGAAACGCAGTGAGATCACCACGCATACCCGCATACGCGCGCGCACATACATAAGAGCAAAATATGCGAGAATCGACATTTACGGCGACACGTACAATGGACCACACCGCCGCTCATCTCGCGACGCCGGTAGTCACCGGTGTAAATTGTGTTTGGTCATCCTCCGCCTATAAATAATTCCACGGTGGACAATGGCGCGGTGGACAGATGAAAACGCCCTTAAAAACCACCCGGTTTCGCAATGGCTGGGAACGAAGACCTGCAGAAATGGCTTCTCGACGAACCGTCGGCGTAATGAGAAATTACGAGGGCGAGAAAGGACCGATCCTCGATCCGACTTATGAGGGTGTGTATGTACATCGAAACGCGTTGCGTCCAAGGTAATCGATAGCATCCATTTTATTGGAAGCGTGGGTCGACCAACCGAGAAAATTTAATTGCAGTGGAAAAAAAGGAAAAAAGAGAAAGAAAGAGATTTTGGAACAATTAAAATATTATCAATTATACACGGAAAAAAAATTACTCTCAAATTGAAACTTATGTATTCAAATTAACGCGATCCTTATTTCATATATAAGCAACAATATATAATCTTCTTAGAAGAATTTGAAAATCTTGAATTTTAAGATATTATAGTCTTATTTCAATACTATAAGTATTATTTTTAAAATATGATATGATTGTTTTGATAATTTTATTCTAAGAAAATTATAATCTTCGATTTAAACGTGTAGTAATTTCTATCCAATATTTTTCTTTTCCATTCAAGAAAATTATTCTTAAATAACAAGAATATTATTTTCTTGGTTAAACTACATAAAATTTTGAAATAAATCTTTATTCAAGTAAATCTTTTTGATTTAACGCGATATAATCTCATTTCAAGATTTCCGTTTTGAAATTGGAGATAATTGTCAAAACAAGAATATTCTTTTTTTATATTAGAATTAAAAGAGAGAAACCGGTTAAATGTTGGCTAATTTTTTATTTGAGTAATGTGGATTCCTTGAGATTGGATTACACTAATAAACAAAATAGCAGTGCAAGCAAGGAGGGATATTTAATTGAACGATCTCCAATCCCGGCAATCCGGTCCGACTGCAATCAAGGTGTGCAAAGCGCGCGACTCTAAGACCGCTGACATTTACTCGCGATCGCAGAAAGTTTGTTCCTTAACGATACTCGTAAACGTATTACCGACGATCTTTAATGCTATCCGCAAGTGACGAGACTTGCATACGAGGTCTCGCGCGCGCGCGCGACTCTACGCAAACTGGATCCCGCAGCGGTGCGCTAAATCACGCGCAAATGATGTTACATTGTATTTATGGCCGCTAATGACCAGGACATTGTGAGTCCTCCGCGAAGTAGTACCATAATAAAGCGATAAATTAAAAGTGCCAACCCCACGTTCATCGGCCTGCTCTTTTTTTTTTCGTCCGGCTCAGCAATCGTCCTAGAGTTAATGGCGTGTGAATCTCATGAATTGTACTGGTTAGTGGTGGCGGACTACTGCCTATAGATCTCGCTAACCCTTTCATTCGCGTGATTGGCTTAAGCTCAAATCGCACCTTAATTCCTTCCCAAGAGTTTTGAACGGCATAACCGCTATTTCGCAATCGTAGATTTCTTAACCATTTCCGAGAGTCGATTTTTTAAATTAAAGTCTAGACTGCCAAAAAGGTTTTAGTTGAACATTCTGTGTTAAATATTGACTGATTCTTTAAAACGCCCTTTTGAATATTAGAACGTGCGTACAAAGGAGAAATATATAATAAATATATAATTAGATATTGGGAATTGAAATTTTAGAATTTTCTCCCTAAATATTACAGATACATAATAAATGCAATTTATCATTATATATTTTATAATGTATATTACATAACATGTTTATCTTATACGACACATTTATCTTCTTTACATTTTATTCAGTGTGCGTTGCATTTAATGTTCAATGAGAAAATCGCTTCTAAAATCCTAATTCTTATCTCTAGTACCTAATATTCTTCTGTTGTGCTTAGGGGGCCTTACTGAATAACCATCTCTCATTCACTTGATCAAGATCTCGCATTAATTTTTATATGCGAGGTAAATGTAAATGTCAAAGTCGTGCAATAGGGCTCTCTGCTGCGCAAGTCGACTGGTCTCGAGCGAGATGGACCCAATCGACTGGGTATACAGCTCCGCGCCATCACAAGGCCCCGCAGTCATTCAGCCTACGACGGGGATCCGCTATGCCCGCAGGGCCCTTACGCACGACATGATACGCACGTCCTGCTTCGAAACGGCCAGTGCCCCATACTACGTTGTCTGTTTTTTTTTAATATTCTTTTTCCCCCTCTCTCCCTCTCCCCCTCTTATCTCTCCCCGCGCATTCAGTCATGGAGCCTCGTTTCGTCTCGTTCTCTCACCCCGCGGCGATCCAGTGTCTGATGCTCTGTATTCGTCTGGCCCGTAGGATCGACTGGTCCCTAACTCTGAAAAACTGAGCTCGCCTCGTGTGAAAGTTCCGCTTGCGTGAGCGAAAATGAAGAAATGTGCGGTGCACGTGCTGCCGCGGCAAATGTTTATGCCGACGCGATTATCAATCTTTTGTATAATTGCTGCCAGAAATGTTTTTTTTTTTTATCTCGTTACACAATTTTAACTTATTTTGATATCTTGCTGCTCTACAAAAGTTTCACTAACAATAAGTTAATAATTAAATGGAGAATTTTTTTATATTAAGTATCGAGTTCTGTTGTATCTTTATTTGTTTGACTGTGATGCATTATAAAGATTAATTCGTTTTCTATATATTTATATTGTGTGTACATTTTAATATTTGATATAATTTGTAAAAATACAAAAAGTGCGCGTACAACAAAATATTAGCGTCTCTATTTTACGGGTACTAGAGATAAAATTTTTTGTTGATCTATTAAGAAAAAAATTCAGCGAGAGAATGATAGGATGATGTCGGGATGTTCCTGGGTGAGGTGCATTGTCCTCCAAATAGCTCTCTCATCTATTCAGGAGAAATTCTTGGTCGAGTGCCAAGCGTCAAGCGGAACGTGGAACCGAGACATTTCGTTGGAGAATGTCGAGATTCTTCTATTTGAACTTTGAATAACTCGAATATACCATAATTATTTTCTAACGATGACAAATTATTGCATATTTTTATAACATATAAAATTTCTATTGCAACTAAAATGCAAAATGTATTCGTCTCTTTGTCTAATATAGCAATGAGATTCAAATGGTTATGTAAAATGGATAATAATAATCTAATAATAATTAATACTTGCGAAATTTTCCTATTTCCTGAGAACTTCAAATTCTTTACGAGAGTGACAAGACGAATTCAATTATTCGTAAGACCGACGAAGTAACTCGGTGAACTTCATTTCTCAATTAGAACATATTACCATAGTGATTATTCCCCCGCGGTAAGTGGCTCTCAATGGCAACTCGAGGATGCGCCGTTCGTTATCTAACCAGCCGAGTGATTAGCCGCGGGCGCCTCGTATAAGGTGCGAATCATCTCGTGCCTGTGTAATAAACGCTCGAGCGGTCGAGAAAGATAACGATAACGCGATCGACGACGCCGCTCGTTCATCCGACACGCAATCTCGCGATCAACCGGAAAATCTCGACCGTCAATCCGGTCGAGCGTCCTGCGACGAAGGGCGAGCGTTACGTTACAAGAACGTGGCGTGCATTAAAAGGATCCGTGTAACTTTGTTCCTCGGAGAAACCGGGTGCAGGATGCGACACGCGAAAGACCTTCTCTCGAAGGAGGTGTGGATATTCGTAATAAACGTCGGTGACGAGGCAAAAGGCTCTCGTTACTCGCGCGTGTGCTGAGTCGCGAGGCATATTTCGAGAGGCGAGACAAAACACATGTCGCTCGAGCATATTAATCGCGCGGAGTGAGAGGTCGTAGCGAAAAATTGAAAAATCTCCTGGAAAATTTTACATAATCAATGTATGTACGACGTACAATGTATGTTGCAATTTATGAGATTTATTTAAAAAATATCGAAGTGAATATTTACAAAAGATATCTCACTAAAGAGATTTTCCAGATTTTTTTAAAAGATGTTTAAAACACCTTAAATGATTTCTTCAAGACATCTCGGAGATCTTGATCAAAATATTGCAAAAGATATCTTTGAAACCGTTAAAAGACGTTTTTCAAAAAAAATGCACGATATCTCAAGAAATGGCAAGATAGCGAGATTTTAGAAATCTAAAAGATTTTTTATTTATATAGATAATTATTTTCGTCCATACTAATATAGGTATTTTTGCAACTAGTGCTAAATCGGCTAATTGCTCGTAAGTGCGGGATATGGACACACGAGCAGAAGGCGAGCAATAGCCGATCCGCACACGTCGCATACAATATTTTTTGTTACCTGCGCGCCGAAATATTGGTTCTTTCGTGTGAAGTGACATGTGAGAAAAGGATTATTTTTCATGCACTGGTAGCGGAAAAATTTTATTTTGACAATAAGCATAGAAAATAATAAGGAGTGTTGGAAACTTTTTAGAAATATCTCGACCTGGTAGTGCGGATCGTGTCGAATCGTTATTCAACGCTGTCACTGTCCTTCGTCACTGTCACTTCGACGCTATTCTTTTTCTACCGAGTATAATTGTTAACTCAAGGACAGCAGTGGCGAGAAGCAGAAATGAGTTCGTAGATTCGTGTACGCTGCTTCCTCGTACGGCCGACCAGCAGGCTTAGCATCGCGATTTTATCTATAGGCGTACATCCAATAGCTGGTGGAAGGACTGCCTTGGTGTATAGGCGCGATACGCACACACGAATGATCATTTACAACTGCCAGTTTTATCGGGCGACAATAATGCCGTAAATAGCGCGGTGCATCCGCATCGACGCGAGCGCGACGTGTAACGCGATGTTGATATCACTAGGTTTTCTGAGGGAAAAAGCGAAAAAGAATAAGTCACACACGCACAAACACACACACAACTCCTATTTTATAAAACGGAGATATATATATTCCATAAGATATAAAAAATATTATACATTAAAAAAAATAAAATATATAAGTCTAATAAAAAATTTGATTATACAAAATCTCAGATAGAAATTATAATAAAAAAAGAGTTTTGCCGCTTTCTTTATTGCTTCTCATCTCTTTTTAGAAATTTTATAATATCTTGGTAAACTTACATTTCGTCGCAAAAATTATTTTTAATTAATAATCAAAAATTAATTACAATTGAATTTTGAGCTCGATAGCCCTTAAGAAGAGAACGCGTCCGTGGAGAACCAAACAAGCTTGTCACACCCTCCGGTCCAGATTACATCCGTTATCTGCACATGACGTTTGCGATAAACTCGTGTTACAACGCTGGACGTCAATTCAAAACGCGTTCTTGTTGTCACATTGCCACGAGCGAGTCATTCGATTGCCGAGAAAATTGCTCTCGATAAAGTTTTCCAACCGAAAAACCAATCAGCAATATAACGGTTTATCACTTGTGATTGCGTCATGTTGTGGAATTCAAAAAAGATCGACCTTACGCCAATTATACTCGCATATTGTCGACTTCCGAATAATCTTTAAGTTCGTCCTACGAATTTTCTAAGAATGCAATAAGGTATATTTTTTATTTTTATTGACAATTTTAATTTCTTTTTATTGAAAAAATTTTAACAAAATTTATTAAGTACAGACAAATAAAATATATAGATCATAATTAGGAAATATTAGGTTCGTTAATGTTACACTAGCATATTTTTTGCTTTAATAGTAATAGTTTATTAGTATAACAATGTTTTATAAAATTACGAATCAAATGTTTCATATAAAATTCAATAAGTAATAATACATATAAATATATATCTATTTAAAAATTACTCGCATACTACACAACTTACTATACAACTATTTCACAATATAAATACGAAAAGCACAAAATACATATGTTTTTAATTCATATGGAAAATTCTGAAGTAAGGGAAGAATTTTTGCGATGCATCTATTTTTAAACATTAAAATGTAATATGCGCATCCAAGACAGAAACTGTGTTACGAGTACGAACTTCTAAATCGATCTACAAACATTCGTTCCGCGCGCGTCGATTTCGCCACAAGTCATTTGTCGCGAAACGAGACCCCAAACGGCGCGCACATTTCGCTCGTAACAATTACGCCGACCCCGTCTACGTGATTTATCTGACCCTCGCGATAAGCACCACGTCATATCAATTCATAAATATCCGCGAGTCGGCCTGGCGGCTGCCATTGTTACGGTTTCGTATATGTGTCTCGTTAATGACCAGCCGTGCGATGAAAAATCGCAGCCGTGCCCTTTTGGTCGTCGATAGTGGACTAATGAGTCTCCCCGCGTGCGCAAGGTATAATACCTGAAATAGAAACGTACGAATAAACGTACGGGGACACATAGAACTCCGTCCTGGGCGTGCCTGTGCCAGATGCACGTAATTGATATTGACGATTGATTTTCGCGCGATTATTTCGTTCAGCATATATTCTAGTTAATTATACTTTGGAACGATGCAATTAAATTTGTGATAACGTTTATTTTAAAACTAAAGTATAAAAATCAATATTTTTATTTCTTAAATTAAGTTTTTCTTTTTTTCATGTGAAAGATCAATTAAATGTTAACGTATATTTCGAAAACACTACGGCACTACTTTATTTAATTATAGATTATTTAATGATACTCTTTACTTATCTCTCTCTCTCTCTCTCTCTCTCTTTCTTCTGCGATTTTATTGTGCTCTCAATGGTAGCATTAAATTACAATAATACAAATAACGTTGTAGCGATAATAATTTTATGCTTTCAGTATAGGAAATGTTAAAAGCAATTAATATCGGTGACAGCCATTGAATTGCTATCGATGTAGGCACCCCAATCACAGTAATTAAGCCTTTATCAACGTGATTGGCAAGGTCAATCTTCTCCAATCTGGAACACTGTCGAGAGCAGGAACGCCTCTTTTCTGCAAGCCGTTTATTATAAAGTCACCGTTTTGTGACAGTGCCGCACACGCCTTCTCCGCCATTGGAACCCGACCCGATGAAAAATAGTCGCAGTCGTACTCTTTCGACCATCGCGCCTTGATAATGAGTACGATTGGGCGAGGTTCCAGAACATAATGCTCGTAAAATGTTTCCGAGATTGATCTCCCTCGAGGTCGATCGCGATCGCGAGGACTCGCTTTCACTCGCTCGTTTCTCGGTCATTAATAACCGCTGACTTATGCTGCGATTGTTAACACCAAATCACGAAAGGATTGACGAGGAGGAGAGTGAATTCACTCCCGCCATTACACTCGATTTCGTTCTGTCGTCGTCGTCGTCGCGTTTCGATTTCGATTCGAGTTCTCTTTGTGTCGCCTCCTCCTCGGGCTACTCGAGCGTGCACAAAGGATGCGTTTCTCCCCACGCTGCATCAGACCGATGCAACCGGTGCAGCTGCATGGCTACAAGAAAAAAAAGGGCTAAATCGCGAGAGAACGAGAAAGAGGGAGAAATCGCTTCATCGTAAGCCTAATTAACGTTCATTGGTGAATGGAGCGGAATAATTTCTGATTGCAACATGTTTTTAACTTAATTTTTTCAATAATCCGTATGCAGTTTTAAATGAAACCTGTTATCTTTAAACTTGGTATTATTTTAACTTATTGTTATGTAGTAATTTAATATTACATTAGATAATATATAACGTAAAAGGAAAACTCTAAAATATCTGCATATTTTTATCTTGATAAACTTGTTTCTGTTCGTTCAATCTGTCATTAATTCTTGTCCTTTGCAATTATACTTACGACTTCAGAAAATCAGTATTTTTAAATAATGTATTCAATAATATCGATTAATACATTCTGTAAAATAATTTTGAAACAAGGACACTTCTACTTTTTATCACATTTCTAATTTTCATTTATTATATAATTACCCATTATATAATTAATTATATAATATAAATACCCTGAATAATTCAATAACAATTTGCATAATCTTTTAAACATTAAAGAGTTAACCATGAAGTAATTTGTACAATAAGTAATTTTATTTATTTAATAAATCGTTATTTTATCCTTTCTGTATTTCAGAAAATTATAAAAAACCGTACTCGATTAATTTTCGAGAGATTACTGTTCTACATGAGTGGCTTCTGTAAATGATCGAACACGTATTTCACGGTTTTTCATAAATTTAAATTGTTTTTAAAATATGTGGAATGGGAACAGACTACACAAAGTGTATAATATAATATAATGCCGAATATTAATTTTTTAGGAAGTTTGAAATATTTTAAACTGACTCGAAACCGCGATTGTAAATTTTCGCGGTATTTTTGTTATGCCGATGAGCCGTAAACTAGGAATTAATTAGCGCGCCGGAGCAGGCAATTTTTTATAAGGTTCGTAAAAAGTTTACTCTGGATTCGCCTCGACCAGCGGTGCTTACGTCGGCCGTCTCGTTTCGCCAATATTTCGCGATTAAAAACGCAATCTGTCTTTACTGTTAATAAAGATAACAATAACATGAGTTATATGCGTTTTAAAACAGTTTTGCATTTAATACACTATTAGTATAGCAATAATGACAATTATAGAACATAATTAATCACATAAAAATGAAACGTTAAATACACATCAGCAGACAAATTGAAAAGAATAAACGAAAACGATTGTTATATAGTTTTAAAAATTCTCGCTTAAACGCTCCAAAATTCCGCGATTAATTTTATTATTGAGGAAAATACTGTATTATTTTTACCTTTTATTGCGATTATTTTTACGCATGACACACTGCAAAATAATTAATTTACAAAAGTAAGTCGCCTGGAAGAAATTACGGCACACACGCTCTCCTGCAAGAAATTTTCATGTGTTCGGCAAGACTCATAAGCACGCGAAACGTTCACGCGTAACATCTCTACTCGGGCTTTTATGTTTTTACACCCCAACCGGAATTGCCCCAATTGGCCGGCCATTTATTTCCGAACATCTTCATCTTCTTGCGTTACATCGTAAAAAAGGGCGGGTTCGCATTAAGGTTTTACAGCCAGGCTCCATGTGTAATCACGATGGAAGGTGCCGCGTATGCACAAAATTATCATCGTCCTAACTCGCACAAACGCGCAGTCTATACTACGACCAGTCACGGCATATATTTAATCTCCATCCGCTTATTGTCGAGTTTTGTCTTGACAAAGAGCTGTTAAAAAATTTCGAAAAGTTGTTGAACTTATCTTGGAAAATAAAATTCGTTTTTCTTACTCGATATGGTTCAATTTCTTGTTTTAAAGATAATTTTTTTATTAAACATCTGATTAAAGGTTATATAGTATTATATTGATTTTTGTAATCATAGAATACTGTAACGTTCTTTGATCAGCACGTTTTTTATCGTATAAATATTATGTTACATATTTTGAGAATGAAAACCGGATTTGGTTTCGTTTCACACGCTCTTCTTATGCGATCTTGTTTTTACTATCGGCGATACATATGTATATTGTCACGAGCTACACAGTATAATATTACAATTCCCAAACAAAATGTGATAGGCAGCATTTTTTCATGTTTATTATTTTACGAGATTTTGAGATTATCAACATTTGTTAAGATTTGTCATATTTTTATTAACACAGTAATTTACTTAATAAAAAAACGAATTTATTTTTATATGTAATTCTTTTATATTTAAAATTATCTTATAAATTGTGTAAATTTGTTTTTTATGTACTACATTAATACGCTAAATTAACAAAACATGCCTCTCCATTTAAAAAAATGTCCGTAATCATTGAATGCTCAAGTTACAAGAAACACCCTGTGTACATTATACTTTTATGCGTACACGTACAATCGCCGGCTTTTTTCTTGCTTATCGCCATCGTACTTGTGTAAGAAGAATATACACGTACAGGATGTCTTACTTACCAAACATAGAACTGATTGACTAAACTAATTTTAAAAGAATTCCGATTTTAAACGAACCTATTAAATATCAAATATTTTAACAAAAATAGCGCTAAAATCCATTCGTATTTAAATTCGTAATAAACATTTTTATTACATGTTATTTAATTGTCCTCTATGTCCAGATACAGGTACACCATTCTCAAATATTTTATCGTGTTTATTGCTTATAGTAACTTGAGAACTATTGACGCTTTGACGTGACAGAGGATTGATTATAAATCGATGAAAAAAAGCTGTGCTGAAATGAGATCTTTATAAGGATATTTTTAATTAAGATTAAGAACATGACTTCAAGAGCACTCTGTACACGTCTAGAAGCCCTTGCATAGAAGCGCGAGTAACCTGAGACTCTTGTGCAAGGTAACCGTTTAAACCGCTGACCGTAAACAGCGAAGCTGGGGAGAAAGGCTCGGAAGGCACCCCGGGTTCTTGTAAGGGCGTTAATTACGGGGGGCTGCTTTCTGTTTCTTCTCCCTCGGCCGATTTCTGTTACCCGAGTGCCGACCTCTCGCCGAGGTAAAGGAGTAAATGCGAACAACGTGAACGTCGAGTATGTAACCACACATTTATACTTATCTGAAGCGGTTGTTGCAAGTAAAATATAACCGGCGTTATTTTTTTTTCGATTAGAAGAACTCTATCGGCGTTAATCTAATCCGCGAATATTTTTAGATAAGCTAGACAAGCTGAACTCTAATCTAGCATACATCTCCTCGTTCATTCGTGGCAGTATTGTAACGGCAATATTTCAGCCTAAAATATCATATATACGGCAATTTTAAGTGTAATCGAAGGATTTTGTTTTGTAATGATTAAAATAATTTTTTTAATTTGAGAATATTTATTTTTGTTGGAAGAAATTTAAATTTTATCATATAAATTTTGGAACAATACGTTAAATTATTCCTATGTTCTTCACAATTCCAATGTAAAATATATTATATAAATATATCATTTAAAGGATTAATTGCATGGAGAATTTTTTTTATAAATAAAAATGAAAAAAAGAATATTTCAAATTATGCAAATGACCTCTCTATTCATTCACTAATCAGTGGAGCAGTGAAAAAAAAAGAATGAACATGGCAAATAAAATTCCAAAGAAAAGTGAATAGTAGCGAAAGGTGATAAAATATTTTGTTGTAATATCGATGTACTTAATTTGTTGCTATAGAACATTTACGTATACTTTTAACTTGATTTCTGGCTTTAATTATTTAAGACTTTACGTTCGCCTTTGTTCGTCTAAATTTAACTGTTAGCTTCGTGCAGCAAAGTGCTCTTGAGTCGTTTGAACGAACGTATCGCGTTACTCGCTCAATGACAGAGCCCAGCGAGACCAACTATTGGCGCAGACTATGTAATCATCGCCGCAACGTGGTTTCAGCTTACTTCGGCCGTGCACGGCCGAATTACCACCGCGGGCGTATCCGAAACACGACACGCCAATTACTATTATTGAGTCTAAGCGTCTAAGCGCACGCTCACACGAGTTATTCGATTCTCTGTTTCAGACACATCGTACGAGAAGGCTTGTCGTAGAGGCAGCGCGCCTGCCACCCCCGTATTGGGTGCACGACCCCTGGATGTCACCCCGAACAGGATCGTTGTAAGTAAATTTCATTGCTTGCACTGTAATTTGGTAGAATTACTGATGCTTCACGCAACAATGCCGTATCAAAGAGAAAAAAATGGTTACAATTGCCATTCAAGTATATAATTTACACTCAAAAAAATGTTTTGCTGATATGGACAGATTTTTTGATATCACAACCAAAATGTATCGCTAATTTTTGCATCTGCTGGAATTTTGGCTGTCACGTATAGAATTTGAAAATTCTGTTTCAAGCTAGATTGTTGGGTGCAATCCATATATATATCACAGTATTTACTAATTATTTATCTGTGTCAACTAGATTTTACATACATATAATTTTTGTTGAAGTTACAAGATCATTTTTTTGAGTTTATAGTTATTTTGATGCCAATTGTGTACTTACAATTGTTTTAACTATGCAAATTATAGCTCTATGAGCTCTACTTTTATAATTATTATTGTTATAATGTTGATAACAATAATCTTATAGTTCTACTAATCATGATAGAATTTTACTATAAAGTATAAAAGTTTCAAATATTAATATATTAAAATATCGAAAAAGAAAAACATTCTTATATAATAAATGCAATCATAATTATAGTAAATATAATTATTTTCTAAACTTTTGTTACTACTTACGCAGTAATGATAACTAGTATAATTTACACGGTTAAAACAACTACAAATATATATTGTTACGTCGATGTATAAGGTTTAATTTATACACCGTGATTTCGTATTTGAATGGAAGTTTATTTAGTTCATTTCTTATACATGTCTATATAACGCGTTCGTATATCACTTATATTTAACTCAAATCATGTACTGCACATATGCGTTTATTAATCGTTATTCGGATCGAATCTGTTATATTCGCGTGGTGACAACGCCTAGGACTTGGCCTCTGAGTCACCTATACTATATGAAACTACTCTGTGTCGAGATGACTTCGCGCCCATACCCAAGCAAGTAACGCTATAATTTGTATGAATGCGGTGATCGCCGAGATTTCCATAGCGAGAGCAATTTCTCTTCCAGCTCTTCCTGCCACAGAATTTCTTTTTAACAGGTAATAAACAGATATTTCATCGGCCAGTACGGCGTCGCATAGACAATAGCGGTAGGGTGATCGCTGTCGCCTACGAGATTCTCGGCTCTTGGGTGTTACTTATGACTAGGTTGACTTATTTATGGCCGTTACTGTCGAAGGATAGTTTTCGGTTGTCCTTCGCTCCTTTTTGTTTTTAGACAGCTCGGGGGGGAGGGGGCGGTACCGCCCCGTACCGCCGTATTAACAACGCTTTGGGTCCTTAGACCTGAGTCAGGCCTATGTGCGCATGTATGCTGACCCGTTATGATTCACATCCTTTCGATCGTACATAGATTTTTTAAAATAACTATAAATTTAGTAATAAGTAATTACCAATTTTTTTTTCTCTCAATGGAAAGGATTAACTAATTGGCACAAAATCGTATACGTATCTCAAGGTATTTTGCCATCAAAATAAAAAATCTCTAACAATTTAAGGAAAAGGAGCGATATGAATTGTTTTTACCCTTACGATTTTTACCCCCTTACGAAATCGAATTAGATCGCGTAACGTTATTTCGGTTCTATTCGTCGCACTTTAACACACAATATCCTCTCATAAATTGCGACAGGCCGTTCTTAACGTATTATAACGCGGATCGGCCGCTCATGAATGAGAATTGATTTCCCCGGGAACGAAAGAGCCGGGATGAAGAGCTTCCCTCGGATAGAGTCGAGGACGATAGTTTATACGTCGGCTCGTCGGCTAACTTAATGCCCGGCGCGTGAATATTCACGAGATCCCCCCCCCCGAAATGTGCCCGTGTCCGTGGATTCGCACGGACACATACACACATGCACACGTACACACGATACGTTGTAATTAGTTCGTTATACCGTCGCCCCGATACTCCGTATATAGACCACCGCCTCGCCGCAACGACGACGGCGGCGGCGGCGGCGACCGACGGCGGGTTCAGCGATCTCATTTTCCATAAGCGCCTGCCGATTCGCGACTATATTTAACGTCGCCCCCGCCGCGCGAGAGGGAGTCGGCGGTTTCGTCTGACAATTTCACGTTAATTTAATTTAATCGAACGGAAGGGACGCGCGCGGAGCCGCGCATTCGCCGTCACGGTGATATATCTACCTGCCTGCCGCTACCGATATTTATCGGCCTGACAATCGACGTAATGATGGAGTGATTCGCGCCTAAGCACGGCGAATTGGATTTTCTCCAATGGGAAACGTCGGCCATGTGATTACCAGCCGCGCTTTATCTATTCCGATCGTTATTGCGAGCAGACGCGACTCTCCGCGCGAAACATCTCGGTGATGCGGCGATTTGTGCGCTCACCGCACATTTAGCGCTAAATGTAGCGTTCTAATTCCCACTTCGTTAACGTGAAAGTGGCGATCGACATTTAAATGTAATGAAACGTTAAATTGTATTCGACGAAATTGTAAGTAATAGAAACGGCATATGAGAATGTCAGGCGTGGTTGTTGGAATAATTGCAAATAACTTGTAATCAGCTCGATGTGACGCGAATTTATTTCTCATACGTTTTTGCTCATTTTCGCCATCATTTAAGCCATCTTCCGTAATTTTCCATTAAAAAATTACATTCCACTTAAATTACTCGTGAGAACTTGTTCCACGGTATGTGCGACGTTTCAGTTATTATTTAATGCGAAAAAAAAGTAAAATCGATATTAAAGATCACTAAACATAGAAAAATATCATTTTCGTTCTAAGAAGAACAATGACTCAATTTCTAATTTTCCTCTTTTAACTTTATCTTATCTTCGCAACAAATATCTTCTGGATGAATAGTCTTAAGATATATTTATCGTTTACTTAAAACGAATTTTTGTATGTACATACACATAGAAAAATATGCACTTGGATTAAATAAATATCACTTGTTTCAAATAATTCATAAATTTATATACACAATTGTATAAATTCATCAAATTAATAAGTATCAAATTTATTCAAAATATTTTCTAAATCTTGATAAAATTCAATACTTTAATTAAGAAGATTAAGTTACAATAAAATATAAATTTGATTCGTTTATTTTCTTCAATATAATTTTATAATATTCTTCAAGAGAGTATAAATTGTTTTTTTTGTTTTTTTTTTTAATACACTAATGACTTTTTCTAAAATATAATATGTGATAGACAATTATCAAGATAAAATATTTTATGTTGAAAACAAACCGTTACTTATTTAAAGAAAAAAACTAAAATAAGTAATCACTTTTCTTAAAAGTATTTTTCGTGATGTGCACGATCATTAAACAAGTGCAATATTTAAGACACATGATGTAAGTGTCAATCAAAACGCTGTGATTTCGGAAGGTTACATCGTTAAATAGGCCAAGAAGCGGTTACCCTACAAACTTTTACAGCGTCAAATTTGCATTGAATCGAGTAAATATCGCGTTCGTCAGACTTTACTGTTATAAGATACTTAGCTTTTGATCCCCACTGGCGAATACCGCGCGCGAACAATCGCGCGTTGAATTTCTTTCAACCCGAAGGGTCGCAGATTGCCATCGCGCGAAAATACTCCTCTGTCAGCAGCGTCCTGCAGCATTGCATTAACCTCCGCGGATTAGATCTCCGCTAATCACGCGCGGATTCTTTCTCTCGTGCAGATTTATCGGCATCTCGGCTGTGTTTCTTGCGGCAACGGCGGATCGAACGGACGGAAGGCTTATACTCTACGCAACTGCACTTCGAGATACATTATCAGATCAACGTCCTTCTTCGGAAAGATGTTCCCCCGCCGATCGGCGAATCTCCGATAACGGAAGACGCATTGTCGCACCATTTTCCATTGTACGCACCTATACATGTAGCTCACACCCAAAACTTTGTGCCGCTTCCGAGCAGATGCCAGAAATCCCTATCTCCCTCTCCCATTCATGCATGCTCCGTTCGCCGATCACGAATATACGGGATTTCAGTCTTCCGATCACGCTCTCACAAATCTCTATAAATCTCCGCGAACTAGCTGACGTCTTATTTTTTGAGGGCGAAATAACACGTTTCTCCCGTATCCCCTCGGAAGCATCCTATTTTTCTCCAATCACAGCAAGATCCCTCAAATTTTTCATTCGAGCGTAAATTTTTTTATCAGCATTTTGGAACTTATGCATGAAATATGTAAGAGTAAGTTTCGGCTTTCTTTAAGTATTTTCGAGAAATTATTTATTCCGCAGAATTTTCTTCTCATGAATATCAATTTATCCGCATTGTTGTTCACGTTATGGAAACACTTCGTACTTAGCTCGAATATGAAAACATGCAACGCAGAAATTATCGATCCACGCTTCGCGTACAAGCAGGTGTTCTCAATTTCTACGTGCTAGATTAAGAGGCCGAGCGATCTTTTTCCCGCCAAATTTTTACCATGAATAGAACTTACAAGCTAAAGATATATATCCATTTTCACGTTTCTATCATTGAATAAAATAATTTCTATTTATGATACGAAAACAGCCCATTACAAATTATAAATGAAAACTATAAGTTTCCGTTTATATTAATTTTGTCAAAAATTGTCGATACGAAAGTGCAAAATAGGTATGTTGAATCGTTCAATCGTTTAATTGATTTAAATTTTTGGGGGAAAACACGCTAGTTTTTTACGATGCACGGTGCGTGACGGCGGTTTACACATTCAGCGTTCGATCGGAAGGGGACTTGTAAGCTCGTTGGTGAAGGGTTTTAAAGGAACAAAAGGACGAACGGACTGGTTTCGGGGCAAGTCGCGACAACTACGCTGCCGTTTCCGGTTGATGAACGTCGGCAAGCTACCGTTTCGTTTACGAAACGAATTATTTACCAGTCGTCCCCTATATTTGGCTTAATAATCCGATTGCCATTCTGGATATCTGAATAAGACAAAAAGGTGTTAAGGGGCGTCAATAATAGATTATTTTCTGAATTCGGAGTCTTCTTCCAGCATGCGCAAAAAGGCCGATGAAAAAAATGCAATTACAGAGTTTATTGGAAAAAAATAAAAGACTTGATTAATATAATATTTCAAATAAACTTATTGTGAAATTATAATCACGCGAATCTATTTTTTTCCGACATTTATTTTAAATTATTCTTAGCTTCGCTTATATCACGCTTGAATATTCACAGAACACATAACGAAAATAGTTAAATTTACGCGCATTGCAACAAAGGGAACATTTGAGACGTCGGCCGCTTATTTCGTATGTGGGGCACGTTCTGCGCGGGAGAGCGAGACCGATCGCAGATGCAATCAGCGGACGCTGCATGTCGCAGCCTCCGATTTGAGAACCCCTCGAAGACGTTTTTGTCCTTACCGGCGCAGTGTCGAGAACGGAGGAGCACGTCCGTAGAACAGGGGCCGTGAGGAGAACCGGGGGGGGGGGGGGTAGGGGGATTTAGCCCGTTTTGCCTTACCTGAATGCAGGGGCAGAGTTTTCGGTCGCGACACAAAGGTGCGCGCCCCAAGGATCCCTTGACTTCGGCTACCCGGATGAACCAACATCTGCGTCAGTCGACGACGAGATTTCGCCGCGAAATCGCGCGTAGCTTCCTCGAAATCTCTTAGCGGAACAAAACCGCACATTTACGTTCGGAAAACACTATCTTGTCACAGTGGTGAATAACAATCTTACAATCGTTCTATGTGTCAAAGGCATTTATTAATTAAATTAATCTAAAAAGTTACCAATCCGTGAACTGATAAATTTGTTATGTCTGTGATTGAGATTCACTTCGCATCATTTAAAAGGAATTATTTGAGCTCGTTTGAAGCGTTTGTTAGCATATAAGAAAATCGGATGTATGTGACTTATTGTGCAGCTGTTTGTAAAAGAAAATTTTCAGGAATTCCTCTTTGACAAATATTTTTGCAATGTTCATAATAATTATTACCAGTAAGGATGTTCTTTCCAATTGAGCACACTGTAATATTTCTGATAAAAACTTAACTCGAGATCTGAGACAAACGATATTTGTGTCACTTGAGATCTCGACCTTTAAAACTGTGAATTTATAAAGATCTTTGAGAAAATAAAAATCTGATGGTTTAAAAAACATTTATTATAAAATTATTTTATCATAAAGTTATTATTAAAACGATTTAAAGAATTAATAATGAAGTGCAGTTAAACCATAAAAGTTAAAAAAGTGTCTAATTAAAACTTAATGTCAAAAATATATAATTTCGTAAATTAAAAACATAATAAATAATGATCAATCTTATTTTTATTGTCCGTAAAAAAGTCATACAAGAGAAAAAACCAGAAGAAGAATTAAAACGTTTTTACAATAGGTATATTTTCAATATGCGTTCTGATCGATACGATCCGAAATCAATTGACGCGCGCATCCCTCGAGTACATAAATCTTAATTTAAAACTCTTAATTAAAAAATAAGAAGTTACTCAATGTTATCGCACACATGACTTGAAGTAAAAATCTGTTCATTCATAGTCAACCAAAGCGCCTTCCATGACTTTGTTATCGCCCACGATGCCGTGACGAAAGAAACGAAATGCATTCACGTACAATGCACCTATCGGCCATTATCCTCACCGATACGTGACATTACTCGCCAGCTAATGAAATCCAATACGATGCATCCACGGGCAAAAAATGTCCAATCTCGAGCACGAGGTGTCTCGAAAGTATTCAAACGAGATCGTCGCATGCGGAGTCAAGATAAGATCACTCATAACCATTTGAAAGATCTGCCGATTTAAATCACCGGTTGGGATCAATTGCCGAGATTTCTGCAAGATCATTGGATGAGTCGAAGGTAAAGTCACTGGATTTTATAAATCCAGTGACCTTAGCCGAAGGGCTTGTACAGCGTCTGCACAGAAAAAAAGCAAGAGTCAAATTAACTCTTATATACTCACGAACGCGTTCATTGTTTCATATATACGCAACAATGTATAATCTTCTTAGAAGAATTCGAAAATCTTGAATTTCAACAATATTATAATCTTATTGCAATACTATAATTGTTATTTCAAGAATATAATATAATTATTTTGATAATTTTATTCTAAGAAAATTATAATCTTCGATTTGAGCATACAGTATTTTCTATCCAACATTTTTTTCTTTCCATTCAAGAAAATTATTCATAAATAACAAGAATATCATTTTCTTAATTAAATTACTATATAAAATCTCAAAATAAATCTTTATTCAAGTAAATTTTTTTTATTTAACTTAATGTAATCTTATTTCAAGATTTTCATTTCGAAACTGAAGATATTGTGAAAATGACGATATTCTTTTTTTTTCTGTGTGAACTATACGTCTGGAGATGTCGCTTCTGAGAGCCACAGCACAGACTTCTGTATAACGCAAAATGCACAAGGGAATTAACCAATAAGAGATCTTTATTTTTTTGGGGAAGGAAATAGACGACTCTGATTGATCGATTCACTTGTGCGTCATGTGCGTTTCCCTACATTACGCAAAAGTCTGTACCCCCGCCCTAAAGGTATAGGAATACCTGCTGGACCCGAAGCAACTCGGCAGTTAATATACCTGAGGATTCACTCCTCGAATTCACTCGTGCAGCCACGGTTGTCCGAAGCGGTTGTGTTTCTGAGACTCGGAGTACCGTAGTGTGTGAAACGTAAAACTCGAGATCGAAATTCTTTCTGCCGATCCTCTATCTCGTGTACTCACGCGGATAGTAATCGCGAATTCTAATCGCGGCAGCAGCGAGCCACGCTGAAGACGCAGAGACGAAAGTGAATGTGGAGTGATATTACATACAATTGAGCCAGTGATATTACACACGAGAGATACATCTCGATTAAGAGTGCCGAGTGAACATTTTGCAAAAGGAGCAAACTTTCGTAAAGAGTACCTGGAGATTTCCGCTGGATATTTTCAGCAGAAAAATTCATGCGACGTGATCACGCGTGATTAAGCTGCATCCTGATATTGGACCAGTCTTATCTCCCAGGCGCAAGCACGTGCACGATAATATACTTGGCACTATACCACAACGATAACGCTCTGCGACGACGGTCATTTTTGCTAACGGACAATGTATGTAAAATGATCGAAGAATTTCTAGAGAAGAACGACTTATCTTTATAATACGATTCCCCTTGCATTAATTTTTTAGATGGTTGCATCTAAAATTTTGGGCGCTACTGACAAACCCAAGGAAGGCAATCTGTTTAAAGTAAGTTCACAGTTATCCGAAAAATAAGCTCTACAACATTTATACATCGAACACGATGTGATGTCGTCATTTTAGACGTACTTATGTTTCTAGAAAAATATTTGAATCCGGAAGATAATATTCAAATAATAATAGGCAATAATATAAATGGAACGAAAACCGTAGATATAAAATGTTGCGATAACACTACGATATAAATCAATGGACAATAAAATACTGCACAATATTATTTAATTTAACAAATAATTCTTAGATATAGCTATTCAAAATCAAATTACAGATTATGTAAAAAATGTTTCACGAGAGATAAAATATTTAACTGACGAACGCGTCGTCTCATTTTGCGGTGTAAGAAACGCGATAAAACTTACTAAAAGTGTTCGTAAAATTTCTTACCTCGGCCTTCCTCGCGCACGGGCGAATTTGCTTGGAACGCATGAATAATGAGAAGAAAAATGTGCGTCAAGCCAATGGAGGAGAACGAGGAAGAGAAAGTTGTCAGTATAATTGTCAACTATTTCAGTGCAAGGGTAAATATCATGATTGATTGCCGTGAAAAACCCGAGACTTCTACAAACCTTCAGGAAGTCCATTCAAAGAATTCTTTATTAACCCTTATCCCTCCAAGCAAAGCCATGTCTCCTTCATTTTTAACGGTCATTAGTCATAGCTCTGAAAATTCAGTGGTCATGGGATAATCCTTTCCACCCATAAAAATGGTCTTACGGTAAAACACTTGAGGTACAAATTCCAGAATTTAGCTTACTCAGTCTTGAAACGGCAAGGCAATAAAGTCATGCGGAACCAAAAGACCCTAATTGAAGGTCTACATTAGATCAAACAATATAACTCAGTTTTCTTCTGCTCCTTCTACTACACAGCTTCTGAAAGGAGAAAGAACTCCATCACTTGAAAGAGTTTTCAAATCGTAACCAGCGAAATTCGTTTTCTCTCAAGAGTGAAGGAAATACATTAAATCACAAGCCTTAAGTAAAATAATGCAATTTTTCTGCAGGTAGTAAGTAACCTACGAAATGAAAGAAAAGAAAATGTCAAATGTCGTGTTTGAGTGACATAAATTTATGTACAAAGAAAAAAGTTACATATTCTTCTTAAAATATATCGCATGTCATGTTTCCATATTTTATAGAAACCCTTTGCGAGCAATCCTTCTTTCTTTTCTTATGATACCGCGGGCAACTAGTCAAATTCGTTTTCCCTCACTAGAGTAAAAGAAATACAATCAATGACAAGCCTTGAATAAAATAATACATTTTTTCGGCAGGTAGTAAATAACCTACGAAATGCAAGAAAAGAAAATGTCAAATGTCGTTTTTGAGTGATATAAATTTATGTACAAAGAGTTACAAATTCTTCTTAAAATGAATCGTATGTCATGTTTCCATATTTTATACAAAATTAATAAACCTCCGCGGACAATCCTTTTTTTATGACACCGCGAGCAATTTAGATCTTTTATTTACCAGATTGTCTTATTTATATATTTTGTCATCAGAAAAATCTGAAAAAATTCTTATATATTCTTTTAAACTTTTTAGAACATTAACTAACAGTTTGTTTTTTATTGCCCGCGGAAGGTTAAAAAATGAATACATTAAAAAAATCTGTACATATACATTACATTTATTTTTTTTTAATTTATTTATGACTTATTCATCTTTATTTCTTTTGCTGAAAGATATTCAGTCAAATTTTGTAAAATAATTATCTTAGAGTTTCTTAGAAATTTTATTTAAAATTCTAGATTAGAGAACTTTTTAATCCAGTTTTAAAATAAATTTAGTTTATATTATTATATTTTTTTAATGTTTCTTAATTATGTAATTGCAAAGAAAAACCATGTAAATTTTTAATCTGAAAAATTATTGAAACAGATAACATGCATTAAATAATATATAAGGAGTTATTCACAATACACGAATCTAATTCACCAGAAGTACAGAATTCGACATTTGTGTGATCAATTCGTGTGATTAAACACACAACGCTAATGTATCGTCTTCAATTCTCATAAATGTTGTATAAAAACTTGCGAATTATATATGAAAATGTACATACATGAACGTATGCATATTTATTGCATTTATTATTTTGTATTATCAACAATTAGAAAAACAACAAAAGAAACAATTCTGTAAGAAAAAGAAAAGTAGAATTTAAATTTAAAAATAAAATTCAACAAATTTTTTCACGTTTTAATAAAATTCCATGACAATCTATGATTTTCAAGGAAAAAATTTCCCTGAAACTTTCCTCGATTCTTCACGATATCAAATTCTATGTACGTGACATAAAGAATAATAAATTTCAACTCCTATGTCGCACTAAAAAAAAACAAGATTTATATATTTAATATATATTTTTTCCAACGAGACACTCGCGAATTGCGAACCGTGCATTAAATTCTGCGCCATGACTCTTAACCAAGATCGTCTTTTCTCGTTTGCAGAATTTCTTTTCGAAGCGATCGTTCCGTTCGAATCCGCTGAAGAGAACGAAAAGCGTAACGAAGCTCGAGCGGCAGAAGCAACGGGGCGCCGGTCTCCGAGGATGCCGATCACACGAGTCTCTACTCTGTGGTCAAGCGGTCACCTCGATGGACCTTGCGGCAGTGACGCCGTTGCATCCGAGCCTCCTCGGCAGACCTCATTGCTTCCAAGTTACGCCGAGTAATGGTGGGCCAAAGTATTTCAGCTGCAGAACAGCTCACGAACGGGACCAATGGCTGCACAGGTCTGTTGAACTCGATTGCATATCGCTTTTCCATTATAACTGTCAGGTTAACCGATCATTTCAATCACCTCAAAATCGAGTACGCTCTAAAATTTACCGCGCAACTTCTCGGGCACGAAGCTCTTAATGGATACGACATTTGACTTGAATTATGCAAAGTTGAAGCATTCCTCTCAGTACTATAAACGCAAACGGATTGAGAGTTAAAAGAATATTATACATAAATACTCAAATGAATCTAAATCATTATTCGATCCTTATTCTATTCAATTATGCACTTTGATTCGAACGAACCTTCTATTTTATTGTATTTGCAGCTTAAGGAAATCCGTTCAGCCGGATGCAGAACAAACACGCCGAACGGACAATTCCCTGCAGATCTGGTTACTGGAGGCGAAGGGTGTGCCCGCGAAGAAACGATATTTTTGCGAAGTCTGTCTCGACAGTACTTTGTACGCGCGAACGACTGCAAAGTTGAAGGCTGACTTGTGCTTCTGGGGCGAGCATTTTGACTTCCATCACTTACCTTCTGTCAACACCATCCAGGTGAATCTGTACAGGGAAGCTGACAGGAAAAAGAAGAGAGACAAAAATGTTTTAATCGGTAAGCACTTGATTACGAAGAATTTTGATATTTTTTTACTTTCATAATTAATTTTTTTAATTACATTATTCATACGTTATATCTATATTTGCAGAAAAATGTTTAGTCTGTACTTTAATGTAAATTCAAAATATGTGCGTTATATTTAATAATATATATATACAATATTATACAATGTGAATTGCTATAATCAATTCTAATGTAGTATAAATGTCACATCAGCACAATGATATTCCCAATGCCCTTTCTAGGTTCCGTCAGTATACCAGTACACAACGTGACATCGCGTTACTTAACAGAGAAATGGTATACCGTAGTAGGTGACAAGGGACCCCTCAAAGAGCCTCCTGCACTAAGAGTAAAGTGCCGCTTCCAATCAGTTGACATATTGCCAGTTCAAGTATATCAAGAGTTTCTAGAATATCTGAAAACTGATTACGCATCGCTATGCGAGAAACTAGAACCCGTCATCGGCGTCAAGGCGAAGGAAGATATCGCAACTGCGTTAGTAGCGGTGATGCAACGGGAGAAAAAAGCGCCACAATTCCTCGCTGACCTTGTCATGATGGACATTCATCGAATAGGTCAGTCTTTATAGTACTCGTATAATTAATTTTTACGCATAAAATTATTAAAATTATTATCTTATTCAAAGTTTTTATTTTTAAACATAATTGTCGTTTATTATTATAATTTTTACTTTATTTCCTGTTTATTTTTTCAATTTGTTAATTTACAATCTATAAATGAATTTATCCTTTAATATTTCAGATGATGAAAGACTTACTTTCCGAGGAAATTCGTTAGCCACAAAAGCAATGGAGGCTTACTTGAAATTGACTGGAGACAGATATCTACAAGAGACTCTGGGAGCAGTTGTGAGGGGCGCAGTCGAAGGCGGCGATTGCGAAGTAGATCCTCTCAAAGTCTCTTCAGTGGCTGCTTTGCACAAACAACAGCAGAATCTTCGCAACGCCGTAGAACTCGCTTGGAGTAGAATATTATCGAGCCACGCTCACTTTCCACTGGAACTACGTGAATGCTTCCACATTTTTCGCGAGCGTTTAGCCGAACTAGGCCGTGAGGACATCGCAGATAATCTGATCTCCGCATCAATCTTTCTAAGATTCCTCTGCCCAGCTATTCTCAGTCCGTCTCTCTTCAATATTACGCACGGTAAGTCAAAGCATAATTATCTCAATTGATTTTTAATTAGCATGGCTCATTGAGTATTAATGCGTATATTACGTTTATGTAAACTTGCAACAGCATCCTGCATTCTGACATAGAGATTATTTTATGTGGAAATTTAATACGTACTTAATACATTTAAAAAATACTTGTAAATAAAGAATAATTTTTATTTCAGAATATCCGAACGAGAAAGCGGCGAGGAATCTAACTTTGGTCGCAAAGACACTCCAAACGCTTGCGAATTTCACGAGATTCCAGGGCAAAGAAAACTTTATGGAATTCATGAACGATGTACTTGAACGCGAAGCTCCGTCTATGAAGAATTTTCTACAATTAATTAGCGTAAGTTTCTCTTGAAATTTTTTAATTTTATATTTTAATTTCCAACAAGTTTACGTCACGTCAGTTGAAAAGGTTTGGGAAAGATGTAAAAGCAATTCTTTTTTGTACAAAGCTACATAAATTTTATATAATTACATTTAAATAATCAGTATACAATTATTCCAAATAATTAATACATAACATCTTTCTACTCAACAGAGTCCATTGCCAAAGGATGCACCAACTAATAATTCACTCGAGTTCGACGGCTATATAGATCTGGGCAAACAACTATCTCTATTACACTCACTTTTACGAGAAAGTATGACGGCGATAGCTCCATCTTCGCCATCGATGCCACCGTCGCGATTATCTGAGATTCTCGATAAAATCTCCGTAGCTTTGGATCAACCGGGTCCAAGTCCCGTGTCCACCACTCACCGTTACCCGAATCTACAGAACAATATTTTCCGATATAATGATCCGACGATCGCTAACAGCAATACAAATCTTTCCATTTCGGCCACGTCGACGCTGAGTAATCACAGCACAATAAACGGCACGATCCGAGACAGCAACGAGGTGCTACAAACCAACACTCTGGGTCACAACAGTTCGCGGAGTCCGAACGTTACCAGAGCGGCAACTTTACCACGAAACGCTTATATGCCAACGAACGGCAAGTTACAGTTACAAATCAACTCCGACGATTATCCTTTGGAGCCGCCAGCGTTTGTGTCGCGCTCGCCTACACCGATCACGCGGCAACACAGGCCTCTTGGTTCCAATAGATCTGGACCGGGTTACAGACTGACAGCCAGCGCGAGTCTAGCAAACGTCAACCACTGCCAGACTCACCCAACAAGTCCCACGCGTTCTGAAAGCCACAACAACTTAAAGGACTCTAATTACAACATTACTGCCTCGCCTCAAAATATTCAATCGAGTAACGGCAGTATTGTCTCGCAGCAGCAACAGCATCGACACAACATCGCGCGCATGCAGAGTCTCGACATTCATGATCGCGAGGACAATTTCAATCACAACAATTATAATATCTCGAGATCAGCCAGTCGGAACCATTGTCATAAGGAAGAGAACGCTAATCAGCAGACTCAACAACGTAATTACAACAATGTCTCGAAAACTACAGTGAATGCAAATGTGGTCGTCAATCCACCTACGAATCTCACATTATCAATCAATCATCAGCCCAACAATAATTACAACAACTCCAAGGCAAATAACGCGTCCGCCAACGGTAATCTTGATGAACTGTCTGACTTACTGAGATACGCGGATGACGAAGTGTCGGAATCCAAATCACAGAAAGGCTCGCAGATTTCCATCTCGCAACTGAGTAATGTAGCTTCCTCGGGCTACCAGAGTTTTGCTGCTTACAGTCAGAGTTCCAGTCCGGTGGATCTCAGCAGCAACAATGCAAACGCGCACATTCTCAGTACGGCCCCTCTAGCGTTCGCCAATCCCGTTTATCATATGGAATCAAATCACTCGAGGACAGGTAGACGGGATAGCAGTAGTTCCGAGGAGAGAGATGGTAGCGGCGGTGGCGGCGTTGACAGCGTCAGAGGAGTTGATTTAAGTCCTTCACCACCGCCAAAAAATAACGCGCGTAATCACCAGAGGAACGGCCAAAACCAATGGCGGCAGAACAATCAGACTCATAGAAACAATTCGGAACATTCGCAGGACTGCTGCACGAAGCTCCGAAGAAGACTGTCTTTAGATTCCACGAGAGACTTATCAGATACCAGTGAGGAAGAGAATTGCACCACTAGGAGAAGCAAGTCTCGCAGTCATCGAAGCATCGATCAAGTGAGCTAACGAAAGATACTTACAATTTGTCTTATGCACTATGTTTAATTGATAAATGATTATAGATGAAATTATAAATTTAATTAATAACGTTTTTCAAACATAGAAAAGTCTGCATTTCTTTAATTCTTCAAAAAATTCTATAAATCGGAGTGTGAATAACAGATTCTTTACTTTGTGGATCAGATTACATATAAGCAACTATATAATTTTCTGTAATCTTGTCATCTAACGAACATTTCATTATATTGACGTTCTTTTTCTATCTGTCTCGTAACTAACATGGTACGTTTCTCTTTGTTTTCAGTATGAAGTGGATCTGTATGAGGTGGAAAGGCTACAGAATAGTGTAGATCGGCTACGATTGCGCGCGCGATTAGGCACCACCGAGGATGCTGATTTAGACCTCGCGTCCGACAACAACATGAAGAGCATCATTTCGAGGTACTTCATCTTCATTTCCACGCTAGCATCACTAATCCGTTGACCGGATTTGCTTGAGTGTAAACCCTTATATCACCGTGATCATTATCACTGTCTCTGCGTTTTTCACTTCGACGCCATGTTCAGCCACTCGATCTTCCATGTTCTCACTTATCAACTTGTCATAAGATTCAGTTGAAATCTTTATAAAGAAATTCTACAATTATATAGAATGACATTCGAATTGGTAACTTTTGTTTATATGTTCGCTTTATATTTCATAAGAAGTGACAGTTAATAGAATTTACAATTCGTATAAATTCACAATTAATTACCAATGGATTAACTTTCAATCTTATTAATAATGTAAGTGTCGCGATTTTAAACACTAGATTTAAAATTGTTATCTATTTCGTGTATACTGATAGAGATGAGTACCGTCTAATCGCGTGTACCACTTTTTCTATGTCTAACGGAACTAATGGGGAAACACTCACCCGTAATATGAACGGCTACTTTATCGAAACGATGTATGTTTAACTGATTGTGTGTTCCTGTGTATTCTATCCGCTGCATTTGGTATACTCTGGCTTGATCTGGACCTTTGGTGTAAGAGTCAATTATATTTCTAAGCTTTTCTTACATTTTTACATTCACATATTAGCTTTTTCATCCGTGTTCTCATTCCTGGTTTCTGAAAATTCGCCACTTCTGTAATTAAACTTGAAACAAAAACTCGTGTTCACTGTTTTGACATTTTTTTGATATATCACGAAACGTCATTTTTATCATTTTTTCACGGGAAAATTGACGGTCATCGAACACCGACACACCTCACGACATCACACATTCCAACATGTTCATTCTGGTCATGTGCACGGATATTCAGTAACTCTCGACAATCATCTGTGTATGTCGCAAAGAAAGAAATGTCCGAGTATCATATCTCAAACAGATATTCAGATCATCACTCTCCAAAATGTGGACATTTCTTTTTTCTCTTTTTTATTATACTTGTATATTATATATGCTCGCTACGATTGTGACACTGAGCCAACATATAGTCTCTGGGAAGACCTCATATATATACTCCAGTTATTCTTTTCCAAGAGTATATTAAATTATGCACCGAACATATTGCTTCTTACAGCTTTATTTTACTTCTGTCGATGTTATTTCAATAATTGTGCATCATAATGCGCTTAGTTCTTTTTCTTTTTAGTTTTGCTCTAACGTTTCTCAGTTTTAAATTTAAAAAAATTTTATTTTAAATTAAAAAAGTTAATAAACCGAATGGCTACTCAAAGTAAAATGATACAAATTGTAAAGCTGAGAAAGGTTAATAAGCGAAGCTCAATTCAACGTGTGCTTGATTTTTTCGACACTCTTTATTCTTCGCGTTTAACGTAATTGTTTGAAAATAATCGTTTTCGTATTTTGAATATGCTCGCGAAGGATAAAGATTGTTTTAAGGAACATCTCCGATAAGACGTGCGCTGTAGCTTTTTTGTCTAACATGTTTTTCCCTCTTTTTCGTGCGATTGCACTTTTAGCCCCAATTTAATGTCCACTTTTTTGCTCGCAGGTTAATCTCCGTGGAGGAGGAGCTACGTCGCGAGCAACAGAAGATGTCGGCGGCGTTGTCGTACAAGCAGCGCGTGATCGACGCGCAGGAACAGCAAATAGCCGCCTTGGGGGCCGCAAACTCGCGTCTCATGTCGACAAATGCGAGTTTGCTTTCGGCACTGAGTAAGCAACGCTACAATGCCAAGTCCCAAGCCAACAGTGAAGCGACGCCCCTGCTGCAGAACATCGCCGACATCGGCGAACTTAAAAGCTCATCGTGTTAAGCGCGTGTTATCAAGGCACGACCAGAAATCAAGGAAGTAAGAAGAGATCTTCGAAAGCGAAGAAACCGGTGTTCTTTGAAAAGTGTTGAACTGTAATACGCATCGTAAACGATATTATGAACGTTCACCTATTCCGAATAATGACTTCATAACATTTCCACGAGATAGACAATTCGTTGCGGACAAAATAAGATTTCTAAGAGAAATTAGTCCTGTGCGATTTAACGTCGTTGTTCGTGGGAGATTAAAGAAGATTCTTTATTCAGAGAAGCGTGAGGGATATATCGGTCTTCCTTGGTTGTGTTTTATTGTAATCTCTTACAAATTCCACGAGTCGTTTAATCGACGTTTGTTACCTTCTGACCTCGAGATCACGTGCTCGACAAAGAAAAAAAACTTTAAGCGCGAGTAGATAGACTCGGTGTTGCCTTGATACTCGCGAAACTCGAGGATATGGAGCTTCGTGCCGGCAAACAATAGATTACGATATGGAAGAGAATGGCGTGCGAGAAATAGAGGCTATTTAGTGAATAGGCAGACCGAATAAGTAGACAACTTTTCGAGTTTATATAATGTGACATAGCGTTAGACTATAGGTTTATTTGTACGCGAATATAACAAGAGAAAATCCGTGACTCGTCCGAAGTCATCATGGAAATTGTCCTGATTACTTGAACGACGATCGACTTGCGTCAACGCTGACTAGCAAAATGAATATTTGCGAGTATCTCGACCAGCGACTTTGCTTCGTTCGGCACGAACGAAACGAAAGTGGCAACGAGACTAATTTCGATTTTATCTAAAGAATCAACAGTGAAAAGCGACTCGAACTGCATCTTCATTGATCCAAAACGAATTATTTCGATCACGTCTATTTAATTAGCGAACGCATGAATAGAAATTAAACTTCGTTGGATCGAATATTTGGTATAAGCGTGAGTCGAAATTCGTCAAAAATGTATAGCTTCTTCATTTTTATTTATTTGAATCACTTATCTGGAACATCCAGAATGATCAAAAGTTTTATTAATTTCGGTTTGCTATGCGATTAAAGATTGGATGGCATCAAACAGTTTATATTGCTTGCACAACAAATCGATTCCAATTAGATCATCCAATTGAGGATCGTTACGTTCGGCAGTGGGGACATGAATGGCCCATGAAGAAGCCCCCAATCGACAAATCGCATATATATATATATATATATATATATATATATATATATATATATATATATATTTATATTTATATGTTCCCTTGTTTCTACTATTGTATCTACGCACAAGCCGCACGCCGTAACAGTTTAGAAATAATATAATGTCTGAGGAATGTAATATTGATGTTCGCGCCACATCACAACATAGGAGCATCCTTGAGCACCGGATCATACTGCAGGACCTCGCCTACGTATATTTATATATAGGCGTGTCTATTTTTCTAGTTTGTTCCCCCCATGCAAGGTCTCTCACGACCGTAAAATACGATTCTCATTTTTGTGTGCGAATTTTTCGATCGTGAAGCCTGCGTTGTGTTTTCTTTTTAAAACGAACGAAATTTGGCCAAATAGTTCGCGCGATTTTTTTTTAACTTTAACGAGTATCGAGCGAGGAACGGAACAAGCTTCTACGACCAAAAGGCGAGAGTCCTTCGAAGCGACAGAAGGCTCGGCAAGCAGACTTCCAAAGCGACATTTCATGTTCGTCTCTTCGAACTTTTTTTTATCTCGACGAACAAATCACGATTACCTTTGGTTCAGCATGATCCTTTACTCTAAGCGACGATATTTATTTAGTAGTGTCTACCAAAGATGAAGAATTTCGAATTGTAAAGAAAGTATTGAGATTTATGTAAGATATTTGATTTTCTTTTTTTTTTTATAATACTTCCGCCGTTCCCGACAAAGGTGATAGCAATTATCACACTGAGATGTAGCCGGGAATGGTATTCGAGCACGAGAAAAAACAATGTGCACGGCACGTGACGAAATTCGGAAATCGTTTTTCCCGCTCGATATTATTCGAAGTAACATTTTTACACAAATCCGAGCCGTGCGCAAATCACCGGTAACTTTGCGTGTAAGCAGCGCATAACAATTAATTAACGCATGACAATTAATTAATTAGGTTTCTCGAAGGTCTCACTCGTTCGCAAAGCGTTAATGTGTTACGTTTTACATCACAATAACAATTATTATTGCAGCCATTGTTCGTATAATGCGTGTGAAAGACTGAATGAGAAAAACGAGTGAGAGAACGAGAGAGAAAAAGAAAGCGAGAAAGAAAGCATGAAAGGGAGAATGAAAGAGTGTGTGTTCGCGCGGAAAGAAGTGTGAGAAAAGATTATAATCAGTTTAATCTTGCTAAGGAAAAAAAAGTATTATCTCGTCAACTTTGTACCATAATTATTCTCGCCTGTCCGCGTTTGAGTTTCTTGCCCAACGCCAATTACTTTTTGTATAGAGATTGTCCTCATCCTCCTTTCTCCTCGTTCCCTATCATTTCCTTTTATATTTCCCTTTCTTCCGTACCGTAGAAAACTGTAACCGTATTGCGTTCGCGGCAAACCGCCTCTCTTAGAAGTTACTTTCTTTGACTCGTCGAGAGTATTTACATCTGATAAAATTAATATATTAACGCTATCACTCACTTCTTGTTGGATGATGTAATCGATGAATATCTATTTAAAGAATCACTTAAATAGCGTGTACATTATTGAGTTTTGGTATATTCGTTTTTGCAATAGACCACCTGTATTTAAGCATATAGCGATTACACTACATGAACAAATAAATACGATTAGACATCATATATGAGTTTGCTTTTCCCTGATTTAACCGACTCCAGCGTCATTCAATCACCATTATCAATGATTCGAAGCAGCAATTGATCGATTTCCTTGTTAAAACTAATATAAAAAAAAGAAATTGCAAATTAAGATTTATATGTAACAATATCACCTTCTATTTAAAAACGAAACTAGACAAATATTTGAACATTATTTTGTAATCATAAAAATATTTCAATTTAAACATAAATTTATACATATTCATGTTCACACGAATATTGTGAAATAAACAGAGAGTGCTTTCGAGTCTTATATGTCAAAAAAATATCTTATGAAATGAACGGAGTGCTTTCGAATCTTGACATGTAAGACCCGAAAGCATTCCATTTATTATGTAAAGAAAGTCATATATTTCTCTTTCTACTTAAGACCACTTTCTTAGATTATTATTTTTTTTTTTTTACTTAGACCACTTTCATAATTACCGATACATACAAAAAAAAGAAAAAGGTATTAAAAACAATTTTTTAAATAATTTTATTTTTTTTTTTTAATCATTTTTATGTACATGCTACTCGCTTAATTAATCTTCTAAATTATTCTTCTTTATTCTTAATCAGTCTTTTTAATTATTTGGTAAAACTGTCGTAACTGTTACACTATCATGTGTTAATCATAATACATCTCGATGTTCTGATAAATGACAACATTTGCTTTAGTATCACGGAATTAGCAAAAGAATTAGCATCACGGAAAAGAAGTTTCATTACATATCTTTTTTAAAAGATTCTATTACATCTCTTTTTTAAAAGAGAGAAGATTCAAACCAGTTCATAGATTTTAGGAGAATAATATTCGTATGTGTTTCTTTTTTAATTGTATTTGACAATATTAATTCTTCATAAACCAAAAATTATATCTGGTGAAATTTCTATTATTTAGATTTCAATATTCATTTTTAGCAATTAAATAATGCCAGAAATACACAAAATAATTATATTAAATGTAATCTTTAATATTCATTTATTTATCTTTATTAAAAGTCAAAATCTGAAAGTGTTGATTTAATTTGCTTCATAATTACAACGCTGTTTTTATTTCTGTTGAATGTAATTCCATTACAAACAGCACTTCTTCATATATTTTTGAAATTTTACCCAGAAAAAACTAAATATTTAGAAATAATTATTACTTATTAAATTTATATATTTTAACACACAAAATGATCTAATATGTCATTCATATAATTGTATAAACAATTTGTAGATTATATATAAATAATAATAAATATTCTATACTTATATTATGCGTATAAAACATTAAAAACGCGTATTAAATAAAAAAACAATGTTTTGTTCTTGGAAAAAAACGATTTTTATCAATCCTAGTCACAAGCACATACTAATTATGATATCAATATCACTTATATCGATATTGAAATACATTATCCTGAAATTCCAGTCTAATATTTCTTTCTGGCATACACAAGATGGAGCCATAAGTCTATCGCAAGCCACGAAGTTGAAACAAACATTGACAAATTGAATTAAATTAAGAAAATTAATTATATTGTTCAAGACTTTTTTATAATTCATTTTTAAGTATTTAAATTTCAAGGCCATTAATCATTTCGTTTGCCAACAATTAACTGTCAATTAACTGTCTTGCCCAAACGTTGTTCGCGACATCGATCTCAAGTACCCATCAAAATTGCTCGTTCAAATAAATGAAGTGCTATCGAGAACGATTTAAGCTACCCCACTGCCTTGATCTTTTTTCAGTAGTCCATGGGAAAAGGCCGCTCAATCACGAGCGTATACTAATCGCATTAGCCGCAATTCTCTCGGATGCTTATCGCGGACGGCGTGCAGCCAGCCTGCGATATTGCCGTGTAAACAGGCGGTCGACGAGCGATCATCACCGGCCAATCAATCTAATCGAGATGAGCCTCGATAACAACGGTGGCATTCGAAAAATCAATAATACGCAGCCCTTCGGTGTGCGAGCACGACGCTACGCGCGTTATTTCCAAGGCAGTTCCGGCGAATGAACAAACGGGGGAAATCTTTCTCTAAATTTCTAAAACATTCGGGTCTTTCCTATACCAGACGATTTCGCGCTAAGCTTTTTTTTATCAGCACCAAGTCTGCGATTCTTAACGCGCGTTTAATATGAGATGCGAACATCCGCTTCTCCGCATGATTTTTGCATGTCGCATCTTCACGTCACGACCAATATTTTCGAGCACAAATTGACAGTATTTTTCTGTCAAGTGAGAAAAAAATAAGTGAGATCAATTATTCCGTTGAATACATTGAGCAGAGATACGCCACAATGTTATTTTGGAAATTCTAATTGTAACATGATTTTAGATTTAAAAAAAATATATATACATACTGTGTGTGTGTATGGATTCGGAACGTTGTTCGATTAATGTATTTTAATATTACGTTTATAATTCCCTCGTGCAGTTACCGAGCTTGATTCACATTTGTTCTTTCTTTTTACATGTATTATATTCAATATCGTCCCCGAGTCGATAACTGTTTATAAAATATTCCTTCTACAGTATAATGTTTAAGTGTCATTTTATTCCATCTATTTACTACAAAACAGCTATTTAATTTTAACAATATTTCTGATTAATCACTATCCTTACTCAAGCGATGGTTCAATACTTTTCAAATGAAAAATGATGAAGACTAACGTCTGGCTATGTAAATTTCGTTCAAACACACTTCTCAACGACGCTTACGTCGAGCGCCGTAAAATCGCGTTATTTCCGTTCATTGGCTCATTACGTAAGTCACGTAATTGGATTTGTCGAACGCAAATCGTACAAAAGCCAGAAAATCGGAGCGTCTATCCGCGCACGTCGAAAATCAGCCCTTTGAGCCTGAGAGATAATCTCAAATGGAAATATTTGCAGATAATATTCGCAGAGAACGGTGCTGCAAGAATAATGACGCAGAGAAATGGCAATGGCGATTAACACGTGCAGCATTGTAAAGTCGTAATGCAACGTTATAAGGTAGGCGAGATGTTTAGTCACTAATATCAAGGACTCCCGACAGCTTGAATCGCAATAATACATATTAATGTACCTCGCGTACCTAATTTTAGATATCTGCGATCAAATAACACTCACCATAATATCTTATGCTTTAACGTTGCCAGGACGAAGCCGCGGAACAAAAAATTCGCTTGCACTTCTGACACTTGTCAACAAGTAAATTATTTCCATTTTGCCTTTCGCTGAACAAAGTTTCTGTATTTACAACCATATAAACTAAAAAATTAACCTTAACAATTTTTACTATTTTCTTTATAATCAATTATACATAATACTATATATAATATTAAAAAAGGGAAAAATAACGTTGATTCCCTGCGCAGTAATAATTTTACACAGCAGAAAGGATTTTGTATTTATGTTAAAACTGATCCTTGATCAACTTTTGGTGTTGAATTTTTAAGATACCCAAATGTTAATTTAACACAATGTGATTACATCGATAAAAATATTATAAACAAATAATATAAAAAGTAATGCAATTTTCGAGCGTAAATTCTAAGATTAATAAATAAAATGTGCGTTCCATTTTTTGTATCAATTTTTCACATAATATTTGTTACCTTTTAATGTATTTATCGTGTGTTAAGTTAATACAAAAAACTTAAGTGGATAGTCTGTGATGAATGTTAAATTTAGCACAAATTTTCCAACTATATATGCATTGATAATATTATTAAGTTTCCTACGAACTGTTCAATTTTTCATAAAGTCATTTTAATCTTCCAACTTAAAAAAATTTTAGCGTCTCTCGAGATAATTTACTTCGGCAATGTAGCCGAGTCCGGCAATAATCTATTACCTTCTCGAATTCACGTGGGATTTACGGGGAACGCCGTCGACTCGCCACCGATTTTATCGTTCTCCGCACCGGCGCGCGTCGGGAGAACCCGCGTACGAGGAATAATTTCTGCTCCATTTATGAAACATAAGCGCGGGGGACTCGAGAGCGATTTCTACTACGGGCATCCTTGCGGTGAACCTGTTGAATAAGCACGGCCGCTGTAACGGAAATGCGCGCGTGTACGATACGTGTAAAAATAAATGGCTGGAAAAATAAAAAAAGCCTGCGGACGAGATAATGGAGACAATAGCGCTCGTTATACAAACAGAGATCGTAGCCGCGACGACAACGATCCCACGAGTGTTTCCTTGAATATTTCGAGCAGTAAATTTGGAATTCGTAAGTTACATATTGCCACTTGTGCACCCAACGCCCTGAAAAACGACGGCAATTAAATTCTGCCGTTTGTGAAATAAAAAAAAAATTGGTATTTCTCGTAAAAATGTCATGATCGATTCGAATCACTTCACATACGTGAGACAAGAGCGCGTATCCTCTCGTTCAGTTACGTATGGCGTGTCGAATGTAAACAGAAATGAACTTGGCGAAGTGTCGATAATGTAATTCCACCCGGGGGTGGGGGTGGGGGGGAGGAGTCGTTGCGGTTCAAACGGTTCGAGGAAGAAAAAGTGTGCCGCGCGAGGGGTGACGGAAACTAGGGAGAGAAATCGAACGCAGAAAACAGAAAGATAGGTAGGAGCTTCGAGAGAGATGTACCACTCTCGCGGGCGTTAGTTAAAACATTGACTGATTTACGCTCACATATCGGTGCCTTTTTGCCCGTGTCTCGTTCCCCACATATATTCCTTCTTCTCTTTCCTCGTGAAAAGGTCGAGTAATCTAGAACTTTGAGACGAAACGGAAAAAGAAACGTGTGGAGATGAATCACTTCTCTTCTTCCAAGCTATTCTCGAGAAATCATTGTTTTATAGATTCTTACTTATACAAACGTGTTTCGCAATTTTTTATTTATTTAGTTTCTTAATTAAAAAAAAGAACGCAATATATCTCAATCTCTAATATATATTTTCGCGAAATATTATTATGTAAACGAGTAACTTGCACGCTTAAAGTGCAATTGTATGCAAATTAATAAATCGCTTTGACGCTTAAGCGCAATAAAAGATACAAGATTTTTTTTTTACGAAAACATTTTTATTTCAGAATTCTCGAAAAGGGGGAGTTCAGCTTCGTAATATCTCGATCGCAATGCCGTAAATGCATGCACGCAAGTCATTCCCTTCGTTTCATGAATTTTAACGAAATTCCGCACACGAAGAGGCACCCAGCTCTTTAGGCATTGTTACATAAATTGTCCCTGTCTCTCCGATCGTTCGTCGCATGCGCCATCGCTGTCTGCGTCGCGTGATTCATATTGAATTAATCTTCGCATTCCGGGACGAGTCCTTTCATTAATTTTTTTTTTCTCTCTCTTCCTCCCCTCCTCTCTCCTCCCATCCCTGTACCGTGCTCCACTTGCTTCATATTCTGACATACGCTGACTCCATACGATCGCACGTGCTCGTTAGTGTCGCCGGTGGATTTGCATATTTCCCATAGTTGGAATCGATACTTCGGCTAGCGGTCCTTCGCGCGAATGCGAACGCTGACGATGAGAAAATGCGGGCGTCGATGAATATTCTGTATAACCGTCGCTTTAAATCCATAGATTTCGCGGATGTAGGTGTGGATAATTCACGTTTGTTTCCGGACAAGTCCCGTAGTTTTCGGGTCACCGGATGGACCAAGGAGGATGCGTGAGTTGATACGTAGCCTTCGCGAATACGTGTATATACGCGGGGATTTATCGAGTATCATATATTATAACAGTTGCTGTATATTAGAGACCTATAAATCCTCCCCGGAGTGCACGGACGTAACCATTGACCGAGAAACACGGAGAGTGTGAGAGACAAAAATTGTGGACACGCGAGTTTCATTAATTCCTTGCTCTTCCGTGACACGAAAGAAATCGGATACGGGGATCCATTTAAAATTAAAGCATATAAATTATAAATTACAATGCTGAGTGGTCGTACGAAGGAAGAGAGCGACAATTAATTTATTTCTAAACTGATATTTGACTGAAAAATATGTGACAAAGTTGCGCTTCTGAAAATTCACACAACGTCCGAAACACAACAACGCTCTCCATTTCGCGCCTTTTTTTTTTTTTTTACTCTACCCGTACATAATTTACGCTGTCACTGTTATACCGCAATTCCGCCTGCGCTACAGTAAATCAACTCTGTGGCGGAACGTGATGAGCCGCGCGATTTAAATGCCTCTGAATTCAACAAGTTTTAAATAGTGCAATCACACCTCTTATGCAATGCTTCTTTCACCTAAAAATCGAACCGCGTCACAACTGCCGTGCGATTATTATTATCCTTGCCTCTCGCAGATGAATACTACTCGCAATTATGCAAATTGCTACTCCACGTTGCGGTCGCAACGTACCGCGTATGCACTCTCGTCTGTTTTTGCGACTTTAATAGCAATGGAATATCCGTACTTAATGCACTAAGTTTTCATTACTGTTCGCTACTACATCACTGTGTAGCACAACCAATAGTTACTACTAAACCACCGTTTTGTTCTCTAACCATAGCTACATCGTGTAATATTATCATTTTTCACAAACGGCTAATAAAAAATAAGTTTGGAAATAACAATCAAGTCTTAATAGTAGGAATTAAGGTAAAATAGTTTAATTAAATGTTCGGCCAATAAAACCAAATATTTTATAATATTCAATAATAATTTATTTGCTATAATATTAGAAATATTATTATTATTAATAACAATTATTATTATGTTTAGTTATTATTAATATAATCATTAATTATTATTACATAAATATTTAATTATAGATATTAATCAATCTCTAATTGAAATTATTTCACCAAAGCTTAATTATTATTACGAAATTTCTTTTTCAGAGCACCGTATTAGGGGACGCACAATGGCGTTCATGAAAACAAAGTGACAGAAATCCTTGGCAATGATTAATAATAAATTTCTCGATCAAGCTATGTGTCGCAACCGCATCCGATATGCTCGCTACGTTTAAAATGTCATTGTAGTGTCACTTAATAATAAACGGACAGGTATTAATTCCCGCGTCGACGAATGCGCACTTTTTTCTGCATTTGTGTGAGCATTCCATTCTCCTACTAATTAGTGTCAAGGCTTCGCACGGCACTTTTACTGCAACATCGAACTTCGGACCCGCGAAAGCGGCGGCAGGAAAATGCAACGCGATGATTTCTGTCATTACTTTACCAAGAATTTCTCGAAAGTCGTATGTTCCATTGTAGCAAACCGTACAATAGTAAGTATAAAGTTTCATTTGCTCGCTCACATTTTTCAGCGAATTTTATTCTTCTAGAGAATATCAACGTTGAAAATTAATGAATAGAATGAATCGCGGCAGTTCTCAAAATTATTGTTCGAAAAAAGGTTCGGTCTCTCGAATTATATTACTATTGACATTAATATTAATCGCGTGCGCGCGCGCGCGCGTTCTATATAAAATATAACAAAAAAAAAAGAATCGTGGAATCTTGCATCCAATGAAAAATCGTGGATCTACTAACGAGGAGGAAGTACTATACTCGCAAACGGTCCGCTAATTAGATTCCCCGACTCGTCAACGGATTAAAAAAAAAGAAAAAACAAGTCGGGCGTGCGCGCACCGGTGGAAATGTACGCCGGCGAGGCGACAGTTTCACGAGTCGCAATAATCGAGCACGGGAGCAAATGAAGCGGGCGAGCGAGCGAACGAGCAAGCGGTGACTTAAGGAGACATAGCGCAGGGAGATAAGGTATACGGCGAAACAAGTGCGATAAACCGAAATGAGATAGCGTCGTCGCGGTTAGTCGTCGTCGTCGACGATATCTCAAAGTCAATGTCCTATGAAGGACTGGTGCCGAGGCGAGGCGCTCGGCCGCGTTCGCATATGCTTTTCTGATCGCGCGAGTGTCTCTCTCTCTCTCTCTCTCTCTCTCTCTCTCTCTCTCTCTTCTCCGCCCTTCTCCGCCCCCCTCCCCTTCGTTCGGTCTTGAGATTGAGAAGAGAACGGATTGCTCCTTCTGTCTCTCTTTCTCTCTTCCCCTTCCTGCATGCTCTTAATCTCTCTGTTCTCTCCGCGCTACTCTCGATACTCGTGGGTAGGCGAGAACACATTCACACACTCGCGCACGTAATCGTTAAGGAATGGCGATAAGAATACTCGACCGGGAGAGCGGCCGAATATATGCGGTTGACCTTAAACTTCGGTTAAAGTGTGAAGTACCTTAAATGGAGGAGACAAGCCCGGCAAACTGTACGGGTATGCCGTAAGGGAGCGGCCGTCCGACAAAACGATGATTTTCAGTCATAAACTCTATACGGAGAGATGCAGCGATTAACTTTGTGGTGCCTTTCGCATCACACTTTACTCAATGAATAATAACAATGAAAGAAAATTAAAAAAATGCAAACAAAGCGTGCGGCATTCGTGCGATTTAAATTGCAAGAAAATTTTTGCGTATTTTTAAAACACAAGATTTCTAAAAAAAAAAAAGAGAACATAATATATTATATTTATCATAAATATTAATATGATAATATGCAAATGAAATTATTTTGTAATAACTCATGAATTACATTTTATTTTTATGTTTATTCATAAATTTACAATCTATGAATAAAAGTACGAATTGGTAGAAGATAATTTATCGATTTTATAATTCAAATGACCATAATATTATTTATTGACTTTAGATTTTGGCATCTATTCACAGTATGGATATATAGTATACATTGTGTAATATAATACGATAGAAGAATATTACAATCGTGTAATAGCGACGTATATTGTCAATTTGATAAAGTAATTCTGCGCATTCGGCAAAATTTGATATTTTCACACGAAATATATCAAGCATACACATTGTATTGACAGACGGTTGAGATACAAGTGCAAAGGGTTAATATTTGGAACTCCTGAGTGGAAATGCGATATCGGATTTCTACATTTCTCGCAAACTTTATGCATACAGGTTGCTACAATCTGTCAAGAAATATTTACGCATATTGAAATAAAAAGTTAAGCCTTCGGCACACGATACGATTTTTCATGCTAGATCGCATACAAGGCATCTTAATACGTGTCCTGATTGGCTCGAATGATTATGTCACCAATCGTAAGCCAATAAGGATACGTAGTAAGACGCCTCGTATGCGATCTAGCATGAAAAATCGTAGCGTGTGTCGAAGGCTTTAGTTTGTATTTCATTCATAAATTTAATCTTACGCGTGACTTACATGAAAGTAAACATATTATATAAATAATTTGATATAAATTTTCGAATGTTATTTTCTGCTAAAATTATGAAACTAATTAAGAGGATTAAAACAGTTTTTTTTCCTTAATCAATTGAATGAAATACATGCTGGCAATCTCTTGAAACACAATATGTATTTTATATATATATATATAAATAATAAAAATTAAATACTAAATATATTAAAATTCTTTCAATTTATTTATCCTTCTAAATCTGCAGCACAATACCAGTCATATTAACCGTTATCAAGAAATTACTTGTAAAGTATAAAAATTATGGATTGAAAAATTATAAATCACCGCGGTTACGCAATAACCGATATGTCGCTAAATGTGAGTTGTATCGCAGAAAAAACGGAGACATCCGTTGATTCGTATCGACCTTGGGCGGCACGATCAAGAGGAAGCTCCTGAAAGGGAAATTCTTAAGTAATCGCTAGCGCCAGACTGATCAGTGATTAATTACTTTGCACAGTTTCTCGCGCTACATATTCGTTCTCATTACGACTCAAATAAATATTAAACATCACATATACGCGGCCTTGGCCGAGTATATGTACGTGGTGACTTGAAATCTTCGTGATTACAAATCATTAGAATAAAATATATATAACGTCAGATCTTTCGGTCAATTCCAAATTAATTTTCGCAGACTTAAATAAAGAGAAAAAAAAGATGATTTTTGAATAGTTGTTCCGAATAAGCCTTTAAAAATAAAAAGTTTTAAGCATCCAAAATATAATTAATCGTAAAACTTATTACACCTAATGCAAATAAACATACTTTTTAAAAATATTTTAGTTACAAAATATTTTAATTAGTTTTTAAAGATTCGAACCAATAGTAAATTTATTCGATGTTTCTCTTAAAAATATTTCAACTCGAAATTTTATTAAGATAGTTGAAATTAAATAAAGATTTTAAATAGAAGTTTTACATTTTAAGAATGTCAGTCCAGTATCTTCTATCAAAATTTAATCTTTAATCGCGAGCATAGCAAATTGCGATAAAGAAACGTTGCTAGTCTAGACATCAGTTGCTTCGTATTTGCTATTTGTAAATGTGCTCAAAGGTCAGAAAAACTGCTTGCTTGCGACGATAACAGTATTATCGTATTAATCTCTTCACGACAATGAAAATTCGACCCTGAAAAGAGTATTCCTTGATAAACACGACATACTAACCGAGTGCGGCACGGCTCGTTAGTTATTCATTATTTATTATCATATTTTAATTTTGCTGTGTGTATGTGTGTGTTGAAATAAGAAAAAGTGTTTGAGGTGTGCTTTACGCACTCTCCATATAATGAGAGAGGTAGTAAAATGCAAATATTTTGCAAGGCGAGGGGAATTTAAATACATCCCGAGTCCCGTTAACCTTTCGCAGGTTATCGTGGGGACGATGCTACTATCAGTTGAATTCGGTCTAAAACTCAAACTCGAAATATCGGGGATGCCCCATTCATTTCGGAAAGGAAATTACCAAATTTGTCGTTTTCCATCTTTTCCCTTTGATACCGTCGAATTGATTAAACCTTTTTTTTTTGTGATACGCGCATTCGAACTCAAACCATCGTGTCTCATTAAAGAAACGTCTGGAACGCGGTATCGCCCGTTCGCCGGTGACCCCCGCGCGAGAGATCAAGATCACCGTCGGCGCGCTCGCGGCGCGGCGCGTCCTCGTTCCAAGATCAAATTCAGACGTAAGACCGAGTTTCGACGCGGAGGCCACCCCCGGCCACATCGGGGGCATAGAATTTGACCCTGGACCGTACCCCCGTTTATCGCCGGAATCGGTCATCACTGACCCTCCGCGCTCGCCTCGCGCGTTTCTCCTCACGGCCTCTCGCACGCCCGCGCCCGCGCGAACGCGCGCGCGCGCGCGCGCCACGCGGGAAGGGGGAAGCGTCGCTCCGAAACGGAATCAGGAAGAGAGGAGAGAGAGCATTGCACCGCTCGGAGGGTACACTGTTCCAGTGAACCCGGCGGGCGGCGTGCGCGCCTCCAGAGAGGCACGTTCCCCACTCCGTCGCCCGGCCGCGAGCGAAGAGTAGTGGCGAAGGGGGGGTGGGGGAAGGGGAGGGACAACGGCAGTGGCGGCGGCCTTCCAACGCGTATTCCCCTTCGCTCTGTTTCTCACTCTTTCTCTCTCTCTCTCTCTCTCTCTATCTCTGTCGCGCGCGCACCCCGTTTCGAAACGGGGTGCGCGACCCCCACCGCCGCGCGCGCTTCCTCCCCATTCCTGGCCAGCGCGAATTCACCCCTCGACGATCGCGCGCGTTCGGCGCGAAACGCAACCGGCAGCCGCACGGTTGTGGTGCGCGTCTCGCTGGCGGGAGAGAACGCTCGTCGGTGGTAGGAACGCGAGGGTGGGGTAGGGTGGGTGGTGATGGTGACGATGTTGGCGGCGGTGGTGGTGGTGGTGGTGGTGGTGATGGCGACGGTGGTGGGAGAACAGTGGCGAGAGCGGAGTGCTCGACGACGGCGCGGCGAGGAGGAGAGGTCATTGACCCGAGCGGCAGGCTGCCGGCTGCTAGAGAGTGCTCTACGTCGCTCGCGCCGCGCGCGCGCGCTGGCCTCTCCTCGTCTGTTCCGCGTTTGTCCGTAATCTCGTGTGTGCTCTCCGCGCGCGCGAGACGACCGACGACGGCCCGCCGCCGCCGTCGCCGTCGCCGTAGCCGTCGTCACCGCGCTTTCGCACTCTCCGCGCGCACGGCAGATCTCTCTCGTCGTCTCTGTACAATTATATATATAATACGCATTATAAGCGTATAATAAGTATAATTGCGCACGTTAAAACGTGGATAATTGTTGTGTATATATACATATATATATATACACATATACACGTGTACGGATCACACACGTGCGTGCGCGTCCATCTGTCTCTCTCCCCACGGCTCTTTTTCGCCACCTCTCCTCGCACACCACCGATTCCACTGGGGCGTAAAGCGCGAGAAACGGAGGGAGGGAGAGAGAGGGAGAGAAAAACAGAGGGAGGGAAAAAAGAGAGAGAGAGAGAGAGGGAGGAAGATAGGAAAGGAAGGAACGAGAGAAAGGGGGCAAGAGAGAGAGAGAGAGAGAGAGTGAAAGAGCACGCAGCGTGTGTTTCCCTACGACGTGCGTTACACCGAGAGATTGCGCGGACCGTGTGCGGAGAGCGCGTGTTTCGCGTACGTTTTGTTCCGAAGCCGGCTACTTCGCCTGCTCTCTCGATCGTACGTGTACGTCGTTTCACATCGTCGTCTCTTCGTCCCCCTAGCCTCCCCCCTCCCCCTTTACCCTCTTCCTCTCCTACTCTCTCTCTCTCGCTCTACTTGTCGAGTCGCGCGTTCTCTTGGCGATCTCGTCTTCTCGCCGTCGTCGTTGTCCTCGTCGTGCGAAATCTGACGCACCGCAAGTGGTAAACCCGACACCGTCCCGTCGTCGTCGTCACCACCACCACCACCACCGCCGCCGACACCGCCGTCGCCGGAAGCGGAACGTCAGCGGCGTCAACAACGATCGCATCAACGATCCGTCCGGTCCGGGCGCCAGGGCTCGTCTGAGGAAGAGTAGAAACCCCGGAGAATCGCGCACCACGCGGCTTGCCGGAACGGAGGAGCTCCTCTTCTCGTCTTTCCTCTACATCTCGTCTGGTCGTCGGCTTCGCCGACCAACCGGGAGAGGCAGCGGCAACGAACGACAGAAGCAACACGACCGTCAATCTCTCTCTCTCTCTCTCTCTCTCTGCCGACGTCGTCGTCGTCGTCGTTCCACGTGAGCCTGACGGTGCCGCGCACTCGGACGTGGCGCGCGCGCCCGCCAGTTCCCCGCGGTGCGACAGGAGGGATTATTCGGTGGCGAGGAGAGACGGAGGAGGAAGAGAAGCCGAGGAGGAGAGCCGCGCGAGAGTGCGACGACCGAACTCAACCGTCCGACCGACAGTAGTGCGCGGCGTTTGTTGTTACGAATCGTCGGGCGGCCGGCCGGCAGACCTCGCGAACGCGCGCGCGCGCGCGCGCCTGCCTCTCTGACGACGGCGACGACGACGACGACGATTTCCGCGGACGATCCGCACGCTCGTATAGAGAAGAACGGACGAGAGTACCAGTAGTACATAGTACAACGCGAATGTGTGCCGCGGACACGTGCGTCAGTGTGTGACCAAGTTTCCTCTCTCTTTCTCTTTCTCTTTTTCTCGTACTTCGCATACTGCAACCCGCCTCCGACCGTCTCCGGCGTGCCCGGAGCTTTCGGCATCGGTGTGAAAAAACGTTGTTAGAAATCGATAGGAGAGAGACGACGGAGGAAACGAGACTCGCCGATCGCCCTCGGCGGCCGAGCGAGCGAGAGAGAGAGAGAGACTCTCCCAGATACCATTCACCGTCCACGCACACATACACACGTATAAATGTTGTTGACACGCGTGTTCCGGGACCCCGCGGGTCGCGAGTATTTTTACATTCCCCTGTTACATCTCGGCGTTATCCCGTTTGCCGTTTGAGAGTCGTAAACGGCGGAGAAATTTCTCTCCGTGACCTTCGCGGCCCTTTCGCGAGTCCTTAACCCTCTCTCTATCTTTTGTCGAGCGCGTGTTCCTCTCACGTCGCACGCGCGAGCGCGCGCGCGCGCGCGCGAGCGATCGTTTCCTTAACGTTTCTTCCTCTCTCGGGGGCACGCCTCGCCCGCGGTCACTCTCTCTTTCATTCGCGTTCCGCGCGCGTCACTCGCTCTCGCCGGCCGCGAGCAAAACACGCCGTCTTCGCACCCACGGACCCGCCAACTTTCTCCGTCTCGTTCGCTCTTCCGGCCTCCGCGCGCGCACGCACACGTACGCAACGATACACTTCATTATCTCACACTTTTTCTCTCCTACTCGCTATCCTCCCCTTTTTTTTTTTCACCTTTCCGCCCGTCATTCTCGATCCAGTCACGTCGCCTAAACTCGCCGATCGACGAACGCAGCCAGACGTCGTAACCAGTGTGCGATACTTAAATAGGCGAAATTTAAGTATACAAAGTTTTGTATCCTGTGTGCGCCGATGCGTCGCGACGCCGCGACGCTCGATCCGCACGCACGTGCGTGCGTGCGTGCCCGCGTGCGTTACGTATCGCCGAGATACGCGCGCGCGTTCGAGTTTATTACTCGCGGTATTGCCGAGGGTTCAAAATTGAAAATCGATCGTTCGAAATCGTCATAGTCTTGAGTGTCGCGGATTGTGAGAGTCGGGATTCCCCCCCAGCTTCCTCTCGTTCGATCTCGATTTCCGTGCACGCCACGCGAGTGAGGATCGTGATGCAGAAGAGGAGGAGTCGATCATCAGAAACGTGACGAGTAGCTGGATACGTTCAGTGGCCGAGAATGTTGCATTTGGTGAAACATATACAATTATACTTGCTCGTGTCGACGGGTGACGTCACTCATAAGGCTGGGTGCTGCTGGAAAGTCTCTTTCTCGGGGCTATTTACTTATTGGAAAATAAATGACCGGCTGGTGCGTTACGGGTGTTATTAATGCATTGCTAACGACGGTCGTAACACACGTCGGGTTGTGTCAGCCTCAATTATGTGTACGTATTGGTTTCCGCTTACGGAGCCGCTCTTTCCGCGTTGATCACGTAATGCAACTCGGACGAAGGAATTTATTTTATAACGCGGAATTTATGCGCTAAGAGGGGGGGCAACAGAGTCCCGCAGTGGCGCACACATTCGTTGGCTTTTCATTCTTGATCGACGCCAATTTTCAACAAACTCGGAGAGAAATCTCCTTCAAGTTCGAATGTTGCCGTTTGAGAAATATCGTTCGTTTGTATGCATCTCTAATGGAACGGATCCGAAGCCGGAAATTTACTACTGCGCGATTACACGAAATGCGTTTGTACCGAATCAAACATGGGAAACCTGAATTCTTATTATTAGAGTGAACCACACATTGCCACACGCTTTCCGATTTCATATATTGCTTGCCGCATTTATTCACTCTACATAATTTCAATCTCTAGTGTCACGCATACATTTAGCAGAAGCGTATACATCACATTCTCAAAACATTGTCAAAAATACTGAAATTCATAGATTATTCTGTTATTATTACGTTTAAATATCTGTATAAAACTTAAACACAATTTTCTTACCTTCTTATTTTGTATTTTATTTACTTTTCTTATATAAACAAATTTGTAGTGATCACTTGCAAATTAGACGAGGAAATTTAATTACGAATTAAATCAGATTCTTTACATATACCAAAACAAATAAAACTCTTAAAAATAAGTATATTCGTGCAGAAATTTATTTTAATCCACTCATTTAAACGCGCGCGTTTAAAAATTATATAAAAAATTAAAATTGTGGCAAAATAAGATTATTTCCGCTTTATAAATTTCTTATTGTTAACCTTTGCTGATCTTAGGGCAATAAGTTTTTGAACAGGAAAAAGGAGAAATCTAAGAATATCATATGGTTTTTACATTTCAATAACTTTTAATTAGTACTGTAGAGAAACAACCTTAATTGTTCTCTTAATTGATTTCTACCGCGTCGAACGGAATGAAATTAATGCGTAGTATTCTAATGTAAACCAATCACGTAAAATTCCATACACGTTACCTACATATCCCAAGGTACTGAAAAATTAACAAATAATCGGAGTTTAAACTGTACCTGCGGTCGCCGGTTAATTCGTTTTTTTTTTCCGTAAATTAATATAAAAATATAACGTCGCGAAACGGCCCTTATTTCGTTCTTGGACTTAATGTTCAGGTTTTAATCAGGCCCGATAAGATAAGAGACAATGGTTTCGCCACTGTTTGCCGGTCGGCGGCTTCGCGCGACGCGTGAAGCACCTCTTCAATGAGAGCCGCGCGCGCGCGCGCGCGCGCGCTTGAGGGAGAGAGAAGGAGAATAAGCGTAGCAGCGCAGGGCGTGCGTAATATTCGACACGCACGTCACGGAGCGGAGGCCGCGCCGCGGACGCGGACGCCGCCACCACCGCGGTTATAAATAAAACGCGCGGACAGTGGCACGCCGCGTCGCGCCGCGCGTTACGTTCGCGCCTCTTCGCGCCGGTCTCATGTAACAACGTGTCAATAAAAATAGACGACGACAGCCTCCTCCAGGATTTACGTGGATCTCGAGAAAATTCCGAACGCCGCGCCCGCCCGCCGCCCGCCCGCCAACTCGATAAGTTTTATATAACACGGTGCGATAATACGTCCCTCTCTAAAAAAAAAGACACCGGTCTGCAATCAAGATTGTAATTGTCACATCGCGATCGAAAGCGAGAGGTCGATACATCGTTTCGGGGGATTAAAAAGGAGGAAAATATATAAAAATAATATATCGTTCAAGAGTTCGTTAATTTGAAGAAAATTTAGAATCAGCTAGTACGGACTCTCCGTTCAAGCACGCTCCTCGTAAAGTGTTCATATCAAAGATTTCGGGAATTGCGTATTAAGTAATCTTTTGTGTATATTGAATTATTATATAATAAACCGTGCTGAATTCCGCATTCCAATATCCTCTGTCGGCGAGGAGGAGGGGTTGGAATTCGCGCGTCGAGAATCAACGAGTCGGATATCGTCGAGGCCACGATCGGTGCGGATTACTTCTTTGTAAGTCAGAGTTCCGTTTACTACGTAGAGTTTGTTGTGTTATCTGTCTGCGTTAGACGCCACGGTAGATTGACGGCGCTTCTGTGCACGCTGTGCGAAATTTTCAAAACGTAGCGAAAATTAAATACGAAATAAACCAGCACAAAAAACCATATAATGTAATAATACTTAATTTTATTGAGACAAGCATCTCTCTGATCATAGATTTTTCTCTCTTCGTTTGCCTCCGCCCGTGATTTTTAATGTTGATTAGCAATCTTTCGAGATGTGAATTCGCCCCAGCGACAGACAGCGACGATCGCTCGAAACGCAAATACGCGTCTGCTCGTATAGTTATAACGACTGTCCGCCGTGGCTAGGCGCGACTATTTTCGCGCCGTTGAAAATAGGCGAACGATTGCCCGTCTACGGATCGCAATTTCGCATGCAGCCACCCTCCCCGACCTCGGATATTGGATTAGCCAGGGTTGTTTTGCAAAAGCACGAAACGTCGTTCTTCTCGCGATACGTGTCATACCCGCCGGCGGAAATATATATTATAATATATCCGAATTTAATCCGGGCAACTATTTTCTTCGCTCGTCGCATTTCTGCGACTGGGTTTCGAACACGGGCTATCCAAACGACTCGCGAAAACAAAATCACCTTAAAACGCAAGAAATCTTCCAGATTATAAGCCATTCCGGGTCTCGCGGTGAAATTCTAACTCGGAGCTCTCTCGGTAGGAGATTAATTAGAAGCGGTCGTGAAGCGTCGTCTCGCGAGCCTAATCAGCTGGATCTGACTATTCGCTTTGAGAATCAGCCACTTTAATCCGGCCGATCTCATTATCCGGCAATATTTGATGCTCACAAACCACCGTCATCGTTACACACCGGTGAGCGAGAGAGGGATTAAATTATCAATTACAATAACTGTTTTCGTCCACACAATCTACACTTTTTATCTGTTAGTTTATCGGCTCTCTATTTAATTACTGTGCGTTCGGTAAATTAATCTTCACTTTGTCGATAAAATCGAATAACTCGTAATCATAATCGCTATATTATTTCTGAAATTATTTCCTCATAGGCTTCCAGCAGCGGGTTTTCATTAACGTGACGTCACCTACGTCGATACCGCGCTTAAGGAGATGCCGATGACGTGCATCTATTTAATTTTTTACTGGTTAAACGCTACATACTGTAGACAGAGTAATTCTTCTGTTGATTAAATGGAATTGTAAAAAGTGTCGACGATAACGCAAGGTAGCGTCAACAATTTCCGAAAAACGAGAAAAAAAAAAGGATTGGAAAACAAGTTACAGTTTTGATGCCGACTTCTTCTCGCGGCAAGACATTTGCTGCACATAAAAGTTTCAGACTTTGTACGTATAAAACAAGTACGCGCTCCTCCATCGGCATTACATGAAAGAACAATATCGTACTCTTAGAAACGATCCTGGCGGCCTTCGGTGTAAAAGAAAAGTTTGCCTACGAATTTGCGCGCGTGTGCGCGTGCGTGCGTATCGACTCTACGCACACGCACAAGTCGATTCGGTAGTTTCGCCGGAAGATTCGAGCGCGCGTAAGTAGAGATCGCTCTTACGACCGAGATTCGCGACTTGGGCGGCTAATTGGCTGAGACGACCATTCTCGATCTTCTCGGTCGTCGGGATCTCTCGCGCGGCTTCCCCCCCCCCCCGGCGTCTCTGAAAGCTTCGAGAGTTCGAGAAACCGATCTCGCGTGGCTCGCGATCCGCGAATTCTCCCCCCCTCCCCTCCCTCTTCCCGCGATAACGTGAAAATCACGTGCCGCGAATTGTCTTCCCCACGTTTAGCGGAGGACCCAGCGAGGAGGAATAGCTGTCGAGCCCTCGTCCGGCGACGAGCGCTCGTCCGGAGGAGCAGAACGAGATGAACAGTGACAGTCGCGGAAAGCGAAATCCAGGACTCCTTGAGCGAGATCGCGGACGCGGAGACCGCCCGCCTTGTTCCCGCAGCGGCGGAAAGCCGCGCTGAAAGCTGCCGCTCGTCACGGGTGGACTCGCGAGTGAAGTGTGCGCTAATCGCGCGTCGCCGCACCGAGGAGAAGAATATGAGACACAAAGGTGGGAAGGGTAGTTAGTTCTGGAGGTGCAGAGAACGACCGGCGGCGTCATGTCCGCCGTCGACAGTTCGCGGCGCAGAACTCTCCGCCTTCCTCTGTGAGGGTGCGGAAAAAGAAATAGCCCCGGTGGATTTTTCCGCCGCGGACGATCGAGGACCACGAAAACTGCCCGCCTAACCCGCGTTTCAATTAATAGCGACAACAGATAGACTGTTCTCTCTCCCCCCCCCCTGTCCATCTCTCTTTCCTTTTCTCTTTCTCCCTCTCTTTCTGGAGAACTGTGTGTTATCGATACCGCTGACCGTTCTGTCTCCGGCGTCCAAGAGAGGTTTCGTAGTCCCTCCGGATTCCGAAGGGAAACCCGAGACCCAATCGTTAGCCGCGGACGAGGAGATCCAGTCTTTGGAGCAGGTGACGTTACCGTCATCACGTTTAACGGTAATTCGCGTACGGAACGGAGAACCCGCGAGCGGGCAGTCTTCGTCGCCTCGTCGTGTGGAGGAGATTTAAAAGTGAAACTGTAACACGCTATCTGGCGCCTCCTTCTTCTTCTACCGTCCTTTTTGTCTTCACCAGCCTTCTCTTTAGTTCTTATCCGCCACGTTACCTAACACGTTACCAAGAGTTAGACCCAGTCTCCCTCTGCCCTCTCTGCCCCCCTCCTTCGTATAGACTGTCTTCTCACCTGTACGATCGGCGTGATCATCTCGCTTCTCTCTCTTTCCTACTTCTTCCGCGATCCCGTGAAGTGAAGTCCCGCGCGAAAGGGAAAGAGAAGAGCGCGAGTGAAAGTGAATCTCGTAATGAATTTATATAGAGTGTGATCGCTCACTCGTTATATTGTGATTATACGTTATATAGTGAAGCTTTCGGATTAGATCGATAACGATGATGATCAACGTGTGTGAGTTCGATACCACCGACAGCAGCAACAGCAGCAGCAGCTGAAGCCACCAACCGACCAGACGTCGACCAGGCGGGACTTCCGCGATCGAGGATTTAGAGGGGTGAAAAGAGGAAGTGCTACCAGCTGGCGCTCACGTTGATGGCCGATCATCGACGAACCAAAAATGTAAGTTGCTCTATCGATACGCTGTTTTCTTCCTGAAATGGCCCGTTTGCGCCAACGGGCGACTTTTGCGGCGTAAGGAATAGCTCCTTACGAATCTCTCTTGCGATAGATCACTTTTTTCTATGTACATGTATAAGATAAATGATCTAATTTGATCGCACTCTGATTAACTATTGTGAATAATAAAGCAATTTCTTTTTTTTTACTTCAGGCAATTTGATATGAAAGAACTTTGGGAAAAAGCTTATATTTTTTTTAATCACTTTTTAAAAAAATTGTACACGCAAAGAACGATCTGCTAAAGTGTCTGAAACTTTAGCTGAATACAGATCGGAAATTTTTTGTTGAATACGTAAAACAATTATGTAGAACGCTCAAACTAATTGCTAGAATGTCAAAACTTTTTGCAACATTGCATGTTTAAATGTCCTTCAGAATTATTTTGATATTTAAACGTCCCTCAAAATTATTTTGCTATTTATATCTAGTTAAATTTTTAACTCTACATTTCACACACACACATTAAATTAAATTACACACAATTTTATTATTAAATAAGAAATTATAATATTAATCTATTTTGTATTACTATTATATTAATTAATGCTTCCTGGAATAATATTAATCTGATTAATGTCTAATGTAACTTAATTTAGTTTGTGATAAAATATGTAACTCATATTCAAACTTAAAAATTTTTATTATAAGATTATTTTTAAAATTTCATTTTTTTTAATGATTATTAAATTCGAAAAAATAAATAAGTAATACAATATAAAAATAAATAACTTTAATATTGGTTGCAAGTTTAATTTATTTTTTAAATTTAAGCGATAATAAATGAAATAATAAATAAAAGATGTAATATATATAGTTGATATAAAAATTTTAATATTATTTAAACAAAATATGTCTAAATTATATAAATAAGAATGTAATATAATGTCTCTAACTTGCTTTTCTGCAAAACATTCTTATTTTAATGTTATATAAAATAAGTATAATTTATTTCTTAACATATAAAAAATATTCTGTCAAATCTCTATTTTTATATACATACGTACATACATACATACATATATACATACATACATGCATACATATATGCATGCATGCATGCATGCATGCATACGTACCTACATACATACATGTATAAACAAAATTTGATTAACATATTTATTAGCATTTTTTTTACTGAACATTTAAATACTTCATATACTTATATTATGCTATTTTATACACATAATTATTATATTTGACGCAAATTGTTTAAAAAACATTTATCTTTATCTCAAATAAATGTAGAATATTATTAATATTAAACTGTAAATCATGTTAAAAATAATGAAAATTGGGATATGATGTTGGGGTATCGGAAACCTCTCGCGAGTAAATACGATAAAAAGAACCACACATAGGGTTAAATATTTCAGCAGAATCGTTCCTTCCATGTTCACGTTTATCTTTTTTTTTAAATTGGATGTACATCAATGATAAACCAATGTAATCACACAATTTGTAACAGAGTATGAGAAACAATTTGAACAATTGGAAGGAAAAATTCAAAGTTGATATAATTCATAATATATCAATGTGCGTACATAATTTTGAACAACATTTCTCCCAAATAAAATATCCTACAAATACTTGATTAAAAAAAAAAAAAGTCAACGCGACTCATGATAGTGCCAGCCACAGCTGGGTTTTTTTTTTCATATGGCTGCAACAAAGAATGTAACACAATTCGTACTATAACATCTCATCGATTTGTCTCTCGTTGGTATTTCATCATCGAAACCACGTTATATTCGCGATATGACGATAATACAGCTTGATTTACATATAAATTAGTTCACGCGAATTTGCGACAGATTACAAATAGAGCGCACACACAAGTTTTGATTCGTACCCGCGATTCCGCGGATCGGTCGCGTATATCCCGACCGTTCACCCGGCGTCTATAAACCATCGTAATTATCGAGGCGAGACCGCGCTAACGATATCAAATCCTCCTCCCTCCGCTCCTCCCCTCCCCCCAATTTAACGATCCTAGATCATGATCGATGGGATCGCCCACGTACGCTCTACTGTCGCATAAGTCAACCGATCGTCAATCCTCGTAAAGATCTATACAGACGATTTACGTACCGAGAAGCGATCGCGTCATCCGCGCATCGGAGAATAATCTCGGTCTTCGGTAAACGCGGGGGAAGGAAGCGAGGAGAAAGCGAATAATAGAAAATGCCCCTGTCTCTCTCTTGACGACCGGGGGACATGCACTCGCGTCGTCGTCGCGAACTCATATCGACTTTCTCCTCTTCTTCGACGTCGCCGTGCCCGCTCGCGCGACACGTTCGTTTTCCAGACGCGCTGCCGCAAGACGGCGAGCGTTTCCCTCTCACGCCGGGAAAACGGGAATTTGCCGGTTCACGGGGGAGAGGATTGCGCGAAGGGCGCCGGGACGCGGAAATCGTTTTCCCGGCGTTTGACACGCTCCTGTCCGCGCATCGCCCGTCCCGATCTCACTCGCCTCGCCGCCGCGCCGGAGATAAAATCTCTCTCTCTCTCTCTCTCTCTTTTAGGTCGCGAAAGAATTTGCGGTTTGTATCTGTAACACTCCAATTTCTGTAACGAAATTTTGTATACAAAATCGAAAGGCAAACATTCAATGAACTCGGATGAAACGCGATCCTTTGCTGCACGTCGCGCGAGGGGTGAAATCTAACGGGCGAATTGTGAGGAGGATTCAGACGAGGTTTCAGAGCTCGCAAGCGTTTTGAGGAAAAAGGAAGCGTGTAATCGGATTGAAATCAGATTGCGTTATAGAGGACCTGGGACGTATGGAGCTCGGAGCGAGAGATTTTCATTCCGGGGGGAGTAACCCCCCCCCCCGTGCGCTGTCGCGTGTATCTCGCCCGCGCGGACGTACCGAAAGTTTTCTTCGGTACGAGAAGAGGCTGCGGAGAGACGAGGAATATTCATATATAATATGCGCCTCTCCTCCCGTGCGCGCGATACGGAGCAATGAACTGCGGCGCCGAGTGAGGAGGGCGTGCGGACGACGCGATAATCAGGAGGAGGAACGGAGAAAGGGTGAGAAAGGGGATGGCGATGGGAGGCCCGGGGGGAGTCAGGGGGGGATACAGGCGGGTTAATTTTGTACCGATGATCGCCCCGATGTATGCGACTCCGCACGAGTGCCTCTGCCCGTTATGTAGGTTAATCCATGCTCGAAGCGAATCGATCTGCAGCGCACTCGGGGAATCGTGCACTCGGCTCGGGTTAACGAATGGGGTAGGTTAGGGGCCGAGAACCGCATCCTGGACGGCATGCACTCACGCGACTGACTATTCTCCCTGCGTCTCCCGAGGGAGAGAGAGAGAGAGAGAGGGAGAGGGAGAGCGAGATTTGATTAACGCGCCGTAATGAGCGAGAGTCTCTTCTCTCTCGGCGCGCTGATTCGGACGATATTTCGGGCGTAATCCCTCGTCGCATATTTCCCGTTTCCGCGATTCTCCGCGAAATTTTGCTTCTGGTATCGGATAGTATCGGGAAACGAGTGCGGCCGATACGATCTCGTCGCCTCGATGCAAAATCTCTTTGGCAAACCTGTTGCGAAAAGCTGTCCCGCTGTATCGCGTGGAGAACAAAGTAGCTGTCGGCCGTAGTTATAAATCGATCGTTTTGAAGATAGTGCATAGTACGATAAAGTAGGCGGCACGAAAGATCCGATTAGATTACAAGGTAACAATTTGATAATCGAATATGTATGGAGATTGATAGGCGTGTCTCTCTCGCGCGCGATTGAAAAACAACTACACCTGCAACGAACGTTCCCCGATAAGCCGAATCTCGAGTCCGCTTCAAAATGGTGTTTCGTCCCGCGATCGAATCTCTCCTTCTACGGAGCGTTTTGTTGCCGCTGCATTTCTGATGTGCAACGTTGCTCATTTATCTCGTTTCCGGCCTCGGCACACATCGACCATGCAAAAACACACACGCCGCAGATGCATCCCGGACGTCTTACCTTAATTTCCCAGCTAACCGGTCACGTCTCTTCCACATAATAAATGAATATTTATCTGAAATCATAATAAATGAAATACAACATAAACGCACAATCGCACACTTTCTCTTTAGTTTATTCGTATCGTGGTAATTATTGTTAAAGATGTATGTGTCGCATCTTAAAAATTTTGTGGAATTATTTATTACGTTTGAGTATCCGTGCAAAGATCCATTTGAAGATAATTCTCTTGTTAGTTTGCAAGTTACTTAACTTTTCTTCATTCTTGATTCTTATGTAAAATTGCATTTTGCACTTATTTGTAAATTTGACGAAAAAGTAGAATCAAATCGTTTTTTATATACTAGTAAATATTTGTGAAAAAGTAAGATTTACATACTCGTTTAAATTATTTATTGCAGCAGTAAATAGGATCATTTTTGCTGCCTAAGTCATTATAAGTCAAATTTTTTCAATTCCTTTTCTTTGTCTCTGGTTTCAGAATAAAATTTGGATTTTTACGATCAAAATTTTTTATCATTGATTAGAAAAAATAAAGAATAAGAAGCCTGCAATTTTTAAGTTTTGATTATTTTTACTTGTGGTAATATGGAGGCAAAACATCAATCTTAAAAACATTAGTAATGCTCTCTTTGACAGTATAAAAAATACAATATCTTATACACCGTCAATTGGTCTTTTGGCATGATGCTCTAAATCGGCTACACACAGGAAAAAAAAAGTAATAATGCCAATAACATATGTAATTACGGGCTGCCAACTACATAGAATAATTAATATAATTATATTTACTATTAATGCAAGTACAATGTTGATACTGCAATAGCATATATTATTGTATTGAGTATATCTGTAGTTGGCAGCCCGCAACTACATATCTTATTGAATATATTACTTTTTTTTTAGTGCAAAATTATTATACATCCCTTCAAAGAAAGCACTTTATTTACGCATTGATTCTTATAATTCATAGATATCTGCCAGGTCGTAGAAATGTCAAGCTGTTTTTTAACGGGAAAAACCATGTTAAATTATATTAATTTAAACATGTTTACATTCGGTTTGCAAGTCATCAATATGTATGGAGAAGAAATATGTAAACAATTAAATAAATATGTTTATTGATTTAATGGAATGGTAGTTATTATATTAATTATTTAGTGTTATCATTTTTGGATTATTATTGTATTAAATATATGAGATGAATATAACTTGTAACACTTTGCGAAAGTTAAAAAAAATTGCATTCATAATCTCCTATTTGTCGTTAACATCACATAATGTGTAACCAGAATTTTTCTTAAAATATTCTACTTTAACTTACTCTTATACAGTTTTTAAAAGGCAGAGTGAATCATAGAAATAATTCAGGTAAAAAGCTGAAGTTTTCATATACAACATCAAGACAAAGATCTCATTGTCGGTAATTTATATGCTGTTAAAAAAAAACTAATGTAAAAAATATCGTACATCTGACACGTTAATACGCGATAAATTTATTAATAATTCAACGATAAAAGTATCATATAATTATGCAACTTATTTTGTATAAAGTGCAAATTAAATATATACGTTTGATAAATACAAAGAGAATTATGTTAGAGAGAAAGAGAGAATTAAAGAAATTTTTGCTTCGACGATAAGTATGCTAGCATTTTTATTTCGCTGGTTTTTTTCACATATCTGTTTTCTTTCGTCGTGTATAAAAATAAGATTGAGGTCTGATCTATTCAAATAGTAAAATATTAATTGTTTATCGTTTGACTGATTACCGTCATTTTTTCCTAAATGATATCAATCAAGTGCATCATAACTTACATACTTAAATCTGCTTTTTCGAAGACACCGGATGTGTAAATCTACTTTATGACATTTAGGTGTTTCGACAGAATTCTGACAAAGTGACGGTATTGCATTTACGTCGTCGTAAAAATCGTAATAATAACGAAGCGAAAGAAATCATCATATATCCGATACCTTTTATGCAACGGCACTCTGCATCGGTCGGCGAGAACAGAGGAGTCTCTTTCTCAGATTGTCGGCTTTCTGATTGACGCGTTAATTAAAGGCTCGGCCGATTAAACCGCCATGATTGCACGAGCGCGCTCACGGAAGAAAGCAATTCTCCCGCAATTAACGCACCGCCGGTGACGCGAGCGTCGATTAAAGCACGCGAGTGTGCCCTACCTGTCCGCTACTTAACCCAGAATCGGCGGTATGTAAGGCAGCATGCGGGAGCGATGAAAAATGAGCTCGGCGGGCGTTATTCGCCGCTACTCGGCCGGGTCAAAGGCGAGAGGGAGAACGAGAGAGATCGCGGTGGCATCGGGCGAAACGGTAACGATCCCACTTTCCTACGCTGAAGAAGAAAGCGATCGTTCTTCCGACCCTCACACGCGAGGGCTTTCAGCGTGCGAACAGGAAAAGTTGCGCACGGAGAGTGAGAGGCGCGCTCCTTTCTCTCTCTCTCTCTCTCTCTCTTTCCTCCCCCGACCAACCTGTACCCGCCGGCTTTCTCTCTTTCTCTTCCGCGATCGACGCGGTTGGCCTCCCGCGGATCTCTGTGATTTCCCGAGCCGAGAGGTCGACCGCTTCTCTGGTCAAGGAGGAGAGCATGCATACTGTATGGCCGAGAACGAGGCAGTATGGAGAGATGCTACGTACGGAGAGACGAAACAGCGGGAGAGGTATAACGAAGGCGAACGAGAAGGAAAAGAAGATAAAGTGAGGGACGGATACACGGAAGAAAAGAGAGAGAGAGAGAGAGAGAGAGTGAGGGGGGAGGGAGGGGAACGTGGAGACGAAGAACGACACCGCGCGATGTGTACGACACAGCGCTTGCTGCTACTCCGCTCGATGTGCCAGTGTATGCTGCGTTTGTGTGTGTGTGTCGCACTGGAGGCCGGTTCAGGTCGATGGCCCCGCGTTCGGCCGTCACCGTCGGCGCTCGGTCGCGCTCGGCACTAGGTCAGTGATGGAGTCACTGGCCGCCCCGAGCGTCGAGGCAATGACACCGAGCACGCCGTTGCTGCCGAACGCCCGGCGTTTCTCCTCCGTTTCTCTCCGCACGGCCCCCATCACCGCCGCGGGTGCTCGCTGCTACCCCCACCGCGCCGTCGACGTGACGGCAGCGCCGCGCGCTACCATCCCTCCGATTGCCATCCCTACCCCGAGCCCCGATCGCGCGCCTCTCCTCTCAACCTCATCGTCACCCCCGCACGCGAGAGGGAAGGGGAGGAGAGACAGAAAGAGGAAGGGAGAAACCACCGCGCGCCACGCCGCGATGTACCGGCTTCACCTCTTGTGATGCAAGATCAGAACTTGCCCTTCTCGAATTTTCCAAGAGCGCACCCAATTGTTGCAATTGCGAATGTCCTATGGTTGTTACAATGTACCGATGCTGCGCAATTTTTTTTTGTTGAAATCAGCGCGGCGTTATAATAATAATTAATTAGAAAGAAAGATAACAAGATACAAAATGAAAGATAATTATAATCATTACATAGATATGATAGAATGTCAGGTTCTTTGTCTCATTCGTGTATGCCCTTGTGTCTCGCTGATTAACTACTCATCGTATCTTTAATAGCGTACACATAGTCGTGATATTTCACTCAGTTTTAAACTTTGTATTCTTTAAACTTTGCTTCGCATACTTCGCATACTTCTCGCTCTCGCGTATTTAATTCTCTCACACTTCTCTACAACTACCAATTAGTATCATTAAATATATTATCTACTTCTTCGTGTCAGCCTTCACGTCACGCGTGTATACTTGTCCTTCGGGAGTTTAGCGCTTATCGTTCCCCTATTCTTCATAAATTCTTAAGAGAGATATTGACATTGAAAGAGAGAAAGAGAGATAATGTATCGTGATCTTGTAGCATAATACATTTTGCGTTATCTCATTTTGACGGTGTATACATAAAATGTCGCGCATACATTAATCCAGAATACATATTTAATAGCTTTATGGCGTAGTTCAATTGCTCTTCGTTTATTCCGCTTATACAAACAAAAGAGAACTTTGTAAATTTCAATATATATTTCGCCCGTCCCCCGATTACGATCATTAAAAATCCTTCGTATTTACTTAACGGGTCGACGAACTTTTTCATAAAACGGTCGGTACCGTTTATGTTTCACTTTTGTGTTTAACGAGATCTTTATGTTTGTCATTCGCACGTAATATTTTCACTGGCGTTTATAGTTGCCTTCGTGCAGGTCTCGATTAATTGTGATATCAATAATTTAATAATTTTCTCAATATCATATATTTGATTTTTGAAGACGTACAAGAATTTTTTCAGTTGTCTCAATTCTTTCAATTCGCTTTGCTCGCCGACTCGTTTGCTCTCCAAGCTTTTATTCCGGTCGTGCGGCTCTGAAACTACAATAAATCTATCGGAAACCGAAACAAATTGGTCTAGTTTGCCTTCGAAATCGTTCGTGGAGAAACTTGGCGAACAATCCGCGACATCTCTCGTTTCCCTGTCCACCTTATATCGGAAAGCGCGTACGGCCGTCCCTTCCTCCATCACGGCCGGCAATTCGAGCGTTCTTTTCGCGATTCGCGCTATTATAAGCTCCGTGACGTTATTTTTAATCAGCATCTATATCGCGGGGACGAACGCCGGCGCGGCCGCCGTCGAAGCTCGTTCGTTCGCGCTGGATGCTAGGAGGGGAAATGACTCGTGACGAGCTGAAATACCACTCTCTGTAACGTATGCGGGAATGTCGCAATTGCCGGCGTGGACGGTGATACTTTGAACCATTTGTCGCGGGTGCAGCAATCGAACGTACTTGTCGCGCGCGGATCTTATCGGTTTTGTTGTAGGTGGTTATATCGGCGAGAGCCAGTAAGCTCACAGCGCGTGCGAATTAACAGACATAACTTTCTGGACATAATTGTTAAAGGCGGAAAATGCCAATCACGTGCGATTCACATCTTTTTATTTGTACCGGATTATATGCGGCCTGTGTTAAAATCGAATGTTTATTATTATCGTATACGTTTTAATAACGTATACGAGAGTGTATCAATAATAATTTCGCCTACACAAAATTTATTATAACAATAGGGAACTTATTAATACATTATTTTATCACATAGCCTCGTTACCCTTTAGCACTTGATCTAGCGTTGTATAAGATTATTTGTTTTCAGAGAAAGTTTTCGATTACATGTGTTAATCAACAATATTAAACAAGTGCATGTTTGATCCTGAGGAATCGACGAGTATCTATCGGATTACCACTTTTGTTTGTCCATTGAAAGTAGTCGGTTTCCTTCGCACCAACACGTGAAAAGCTCGGTGCCGCGCAAAGATTTTTTTCTATACGAGTACAAATAATCTTATGCAACGCTAAATGCGTTAGAAACCAAGGAAACTGCATGGAAAAATAGCGTATCGATAAATTATTTATCGTAGTTGTAATAAATTTTAGAAATAGAGAGTTCGAATAATTATTGACTTGCCTTCATACATTTGCAATAACACGTGATGGAATAAGAATTGCGCCTTTATCTGTTATATAGTTGGCTCTAATGGCCTGTATAGTGGGCGTATAGGTGGGCGTGAAAGAAATGTAAATAGCAAAATATGCCCGGTGCTTATAACTTTCCCGCATATACACGCGGCAAGAAAAATATATTCGAGGATTCGTTACTTGTACAATGCGCCTCGTTAGATAAAATATAGACGAAGATCGCATTGAACTCGAAACAATGCGAATCCTATCGCAAAAGTGGCGCGACAACAATAGATACTAATACCGAATTCCCGATGACTCCCATAATGGAACTTGCAGAAGACTTTACATCACATTTCGAGGTATCGTTGATTTTATGTGAAAAGAATAGCATTAAAATTTATAGCATAAAATAAAATTTAGTTACATTTACGTTAAAAAGTTAGTATACTATTATAAAAAATAAGTTGAAAAGAACGATTTAATTAAAAAAATGGTTGGCTACAAACGTGTTTTTGTACAGTCAACGATTTATGTATTTAACACGATTTTACATTCACATGTACAGGACGACAAAACGCAGCAGGCATTTCGCGGCGATCGTTGATGCATTAAAACACGTATTTTAATTCATGATAAGATCTTGAGTTTCCCCGTTATATTTGATTTAGACCACACACGTACCGCGGCCGAATGGAATCGCGATTAGAATCAGTTTCCCGGCGGGATACTTAAATCCAGCTGCGGAGCGGGGTACTCCGTTCTAAATTCGCCCGATCGTGTTTCTCTCGCAGTTAAGCTCCTCGTGTTGGATAATGCTCCATCGATTCCCGTAAAGAGGAGGCATTTAAACGACTCGTCACGGGACTCGCACGAAACGTGTTTTCCGATTAGCGTCGATTCGCAAATACGGAGTACACGTTACACGTTAGCCCCTTATTGTCTACCGTTATCGCGATCACAGCGGCACCGGAATCATAATAGGCGATCTGCGATGCTCGTTATCGACGAGTGCCAATCGTGAGAAAGTCGTTTTACGTCGAACGCATACACGGACGGAGCGACTATTACTGACTGCAATTACAGCATCTGTCCGATCCGCGCCGTCCTGTAAAACCTGAGGCAGAGGGCATGTTATTGGCCGATCAGATTAGGATAAAATAGAACGATTGTTAAGGACTGCGAGTGACAGGTTCGATAATTGATAATTATGATAATTAAATATTTCCAAAATTATCTAGTTAACAATCTGACGTTTATGCAGTCTGCACTTGCGTATTCGCAAGAGAGAGAGAGACTGAAATATAATTAACTAGTTTATTAAAATACCTTAGTGTTACATGCACTGAAAAAAAATGTAATATATTCAATAAGATATGTTATTGCGGGCTGCCAATTACAGATATACTCAATACAATAATATATGCTATTGCAGTATCAACATTGTACTTGCATTAATAGCAAATATTATTGTATTGAGTATTATATGTAGTTGGCAGCCCGCAATCACATATGTTATTGGCTATATTACATTTTTTTTTCTGTGTGTATTTTCAATAATCTCATCATGAAAATTGAGAATTGTAGACCTGCCGTGAACGCTGAGCTCGCTGTTTCCTTTAATAGTTTAATCACGGTACTCACACAGAGAATCCAATTCCCCGTTTCGATAGCTTTCGTTCCCGGTGCACATAACTCCGCATCGTAAATCGCCAATCTCGCCTCTATGCCTAAACTACTCAAGCAGTCATTCTGCGCGCTCTCGGAACGCGTCGGAAAGTCTTAAGCGGAGTATTACGAGACTGAAGTCGTGTAAAGCTCCCCCAAAATGGATACGCACGATGGTTTTATCATGCATTCCTGCGGGCAATCCGGCGGGAGGGCAAAGACACGAGGGAGGAAAAGGCCGGACGAGTAAACGCCACGTGGTAAAACGCCGGACTAAAGTGTTTTTGTACGCGGGAGGTCCTGAAAGCTTAAAAAGAAGAAAGGGCCGACTTCGATACAAAAAAAAGACAGAGAAAAAGAGAGAAAGAGAGAGATGTTTTGAATATTCACCACGGCGCGTCGGCGACTGCCAGAAAAATACGATAATTGTCTTGTTGACTCCTAAGATTTGCATAAAAAATCTTACATATTAAAATATTAGACTGAAGTTCGTGAGATTAAATACGTTGTTATCTCTACTTACAATTGTAAAACTTAATTTGCGAAAAGCTCTGCTGTATTAAGTAAATAACTCGAGAATTTGTTTGGCGCGCGCCATGTTATCTGAATAATTGGGAAATAATAATTGCGAAACTATACTAATTTGTAAATCGCCTTCGGATAACGGAAATTCGCACCAGAGACATTGCACTAGCTTATTTCTAGGTTTATTGTCGTTACTGCTCGAGAACCCAAGTTCATGCCCGCGTTTAATCGACTCCGATATAATTTAGATTCATGAAGGTATCTCAGAATATGGATAACGGCGAGGTTAAAATGGTAACGTTAAAGAGAGAAAAACGAATAAGGCATAAAAAAATAATATGGGATAACTTATAATTGTTATATAAATAAATAAAGTATTTTATAATGAAGCACGTGTAATAAATTGGTCACATTTATTATGTGTTATGAAAATCTTAATGCTTAATACTTTTCATCTGAAAAAAGAAATTATTAGGAAATGTCATTATTACATAAAAATAGATTAAATAAGTGTAATATAGTATAGTATAATATAATAATCCTACCAATATACGAAATTGTAAATCATTATTTCATTATGTTAAGAATATGTAATTTCATTGTTTATCTCTATTTCAAACATGACAATTTTTTCTTCATACGGAATATTGGTTTAATTCTACTCGAAAAAGTGCTGCTTAATTTTCCAGTTTCAATAGCATGCTTCTCTTTTTATGCTTTTATGGAGTCGGAAGAAAATCAGAGAAAAAGGGAAAGTAAACCGTTAATGTAATGAAAAGAATTACTTTCTGCATTAAATAACTTTGCGTGGAATAATCTAGTGCATTAAAGAAAAAAGAAAAACAATTTCCCACTAGAATATTTTGTAATTTAACCACATGAAATAATGTATATACGCACACGTATATATTTACTAACATAAAACTATTTAAAATATATTTTTGGCAGTTCATCATAATTTTCAATAGAGATCGCTTTATACTTAAAACGCTGTGGCGATCCAGTGCAAATAACGGTAGCATTTTAAATAATATATGTTTATAACGTATAAAGCAACGTGAAATTGTTGACAAAAAAAGTCGTTGAAAAAGGCCGGTCTTAGACGTCCTCTCGCTCGTCGGCCTTCCCTGAGGAAGACGCAAAGTCGAATTAGACACGGCTGCTTCCTCTCACGCGCGTCTCGTGCCTTCCTTCGTGAGTCACGAGACGGAAAGGGAAACCCCGGAAGCGCGCGCGGGGCATGGCGGCCTAGACGCACACGGCGCTGCCCGCCCGCCGGCTTGGAATAGCCGCTAGAACTAGCGGTATCGTGAGTACAAGTTAGCGGACCCCGGCTCATCTAGGTTACGCCACTCACCGAGCGATGCGCTGTCGCGGGACCGGACCGGACCGGACCCGGGTCATCCCGGGCCCCGCGTCGGGCCCGGCGCGCACCCGGTTCATGGTTCTGGAGACACTGGTGGTGGCGGCGGCGGCGGTGGTGGTGGTGGTGGTGGTAGTGGTGATGATGATGATGGTGGTGGTACCGGCAGTTATGGCGCCCATCGGACTTTCACCTCCTTTGAGCGAGCCGCGGTCTACCGAGAGCGCGAACGCTCTCACTAGCGCTCGACGCGCGCTCGCATGCGGTCGCATATCTCGCGGTATCTCGCATCGCACAATGAATTGCAAATGTCCGATACAAATAGTACCGGTTAAGGAATCCTATTTAATCTCTTTGGATGAAAGGTAATAACAAAGAGAGAATTAATATTAGAAGAAAGATGTTATCTTTGTTCTGCTTTGTTGTTGTTAAATAAGAGTAAAGATCGAATGTGTTGAAAGTATTATTATTTTGCAATCATATTTACATTTTTATATTTCTCATATGTGCAAGTTGGTAATTTAAGGCTGTTGTGAAAAAGGAATTTTATCAAGCTAATAAATATTTATCACGATATGTCCAAAAGAAAAAAGAGGAAGCACGTTAAAATGAAATTCTAGTAACATTTTGAAGTAATCTTTTCCTCACATGAATGTTACACAGATTACATCACGTGCAGCTATAAATATTTTATTTTTATCTCGTGAGACATTCATTTATCTATTTATGCGTTATGTAAAAGTCGGACCGATGTAATTGCGAAATGTGTTGCGAAGAAAGGGGAAAAAAAAGAGGGAAGGATCAACGACCGTCAGTAACGTGCTCATATTAAAGGCACTTGACAGCCTTCAATAAAAGTGAAAAGCGTCTTCCGACACGATTACGTGCGTGTTCGACGACTAATAGGAATCAGTATCCTCGAGCTCTTACTTTCTAAACGCCAATTTCGATCCTATCATTCCCGCCAGTGGCGCATCCTCGCAAGAGATCCGAAAGTGCGCCGTAAATCATTCGAGGTCTCGAGGTGCAGAGGCGCGAGAAGACTCTTTCTCTTCCGCATCGTCTTTAGCCGTCTCGTTCATTAAAGGGATTCTTCGCGACCGCCTGTTTCGCTATCTGCCCGATGTATACTTCGTAATATTTCCTAGGCGATATATTCCGCATAGCTCGGGAGCGCGATAATTTACCATTTAGCTAGGATGAGCTAAATTTTTCATATTACATCTTTTGTTGCTCCAGTCGGCTTTCACAGGCTATTAAAATTAATTTATTAGTTAGTTTACCTAACATTTCCGCGATCGCAGTCGTATATGATTATATAGTATAAATAATGATTAAGTATTTATTCGTCATTGCTTATATTGAAATTTTATTATCGCTCGCTTAAAATTAATAGTGAGTGAAAATATTTAATCGATACTCGCGACATAAAGGAAAAAAAATTGATAATTTTTGCAATGTCTAATGATTATTTTACGTAAGTAGCAATTATGCTTTTATATTTTTAATATTTTCTCCTATAATTAAATTCATTTTAACATTTTAATACTAGCAATTTATGTATGCTTTATAGGAGCAAAAAAGTCTAGTTATAAATAAAATGTGATAATAAAAATAAGAATTTTAAAAATCTATAAAACGATGTAAACATGCTACTTACGTAAAATGATTATAAATTTAACGTTTAATTATTAATTTAAATCGATTATAAATATGAAATTTAACGTTTTATTAAAACAGTTTGCCTAAACTTTAGGCCCTAAAGAGAAGCGACGTTAGAGATAATTCAATATAATTCGCGATAAACATCACAAAAAAAAAGTACATGTTTGCAATAATTTACGGGAGCTTCAAACGACATTAGAGATACGAGCAACGAAAAGAACGCGATAGCGAAGAAGGTCGCGGTAAAACATCATACTCTCGTTCTCGCAGGCGTGTTCGGAATCGCGTTCCTTAACGAATGAAATATATCCTGCATTTTCTCATACGCAACACAGAAACGATTTGCCCTTCACCTCGCGCGAATACCCGACAAAAGAATCGCGCAATCCTGTGCCGGTACCATCGCGGTAATCCGCTTGCACTCGCACGTGCACGATACGCGTTGCGCTTACGGTCAACTCGGAGAGAGAAAGTTTTCTTCTCGAAGATGCGTAAATTACGCAAGCGCGCCCGCAATATTGCATATTCTCTCTCGAGGAGCGTTAATTGATTTTCGTAAGGCAAATCGCGCGAAAGAATGGCCTTTCATCCTTGCGGCTTGAAAAAAAAAAAAAAAACCGTTTATTTTCTCTTTTGTCCAGGTTGAGCAATGTGATTTTTAATTTATACAGATCTCTCGCAGATCTGCCGGGTTTACATGCAATTATCGCATACAGTTAATTAATGTCTTTTGTAATCAGAAAATGTTATAATTTATAAGCTTCGCCGATAAAGACAATTAAAGACAAATTCGTAACATGATTTCTCTATCAACAAAATCAACACAGCTTTTGTATCATGAAATCGAGGAAGATAAAAATACACGTTCAATTATTTCCTTCAAAGTCAAGTGGGAGGAGGAAGAATTTTAATGCTCTTTTTATCCTCTTTCGTGGGTCCCGCCACCGTATCGCGGCGCGATTATCAGCGCGATTCTTTGGGGCGTGGCCTTATTATCGGCCATGACATTACTCGCACAGTTGGCACATAAACACACGCCTGAATTTATCGGCGATTTCAATCGCCGTGTTTGAGAATATCGCCTATGTGTGCAATTGACAGGCTCGGCCGGATCCACGGCGATTCCGCGTATTGCGCGCGCGTTATGAAAACGCCACGCTTATCGGCTCGCCGTATCTTGGACGGAACAATGCTCGAGCCGGCTTTTACGAGCTATTAAAATTAACTGGGTTACAGGTGCGATAGAATAAGCCTCCGCGCATTTCTGCTCCTTCGACGGACCCTTTTGTTCCCGCACGCAAGACACGTGATAAACTCGGCTCGCATGCTCGCATGCTCGCGAGAGTATGTACGATCTATCAGGGTACTGTCGGATCTCGCAATCGTTAAATTATGTATGTGATATTCGAAAAATATATTTGAGAAAATGTAGAGAGAAATTAAAAAAAAAAAGTACGGCTTGATTGATTAATTGCGCAGAAAAAAAGTCTCAAATCTACAATCATTGCTCCATATAAAATCTTCCTTAAAGAATTTATTAATCTTGCTCAGATCTAATTGGTTTACATGAAGAAATTTCATCGAGAAAAATATGGTTCTTCATTTTAAAAAAAGATTTCACGAGGAAAGGAAAAATCGAACAGCGAATAACAGCATCTTCAAACCAAGAATTATAATCTTTAATATTATTTTTAATAAAATAATTAGATATCGTTCTGCTAGATAACTTAGAAAATTCTAAATCTTGAAGAGATTATTCTCCATTAAAAAATGTTTTCTCTCAACTTATGAAATTTATTATTGAATAATGAGAATCTGTTTTTCTTCAAAAAAAAAAAAAAAAAAAAAAAAAAAAAAAAAAAAAAAAAAAGTAGGAAAAACTTCATGTAAACAAGTTATTCCATCTAACGCGCTATGTAATAGCGCTATGTCACTTTAATATTCAACGTTTCGAAAATAAAGACATTCTCAATATAAGAAAATGTTCTTTTTTCTTCTGCGAGCGCTTGCACCACCGATGCAACGCTCGCGCTTTTCTCATGACCGTAGCGTAGAGATATCCGCTCGCGGCGAGATGCCCAGCCGATCGTGGAATACATTATCGCCCGTAGAACAGAAGAATCCGCAACGAAGTCGGGCCGTGGCCGCGCGGGGATGGCTCACATTTTCACTTTTCGTACGCTGCGGAGCGCTCGCGTCGCGCCGGTTTACAACCGCTGCGTGTTGCGTAACAACTCCTCGTCGATCCAATCCTGGTCAATCTTATCCCGGGCCTAGGTGCACGCCACCGCTATCATCCGTCTCGGTTAGGTTGGGCTAGATCACGTATTACGCCGCTGCAAGAGACTTTCTCCCCGAGGACGATGCACCCGGTGCCCTCCCCTTCCCCACTACCAGAGCTCCCCCCCCCCTCTCTCTCTCTCTCTCTCTCTCTCTCTCTCTCTCTCTCTCTCTCTCTCTCTCTCTCTCTCTCTCTCTCGCTCTCCCTGTCTCTCTTTCTCTTTCTCGTTTGCTCGCGTCCTGCATCCGCTTCAACGGGACCGCGAATCTATCGTCAGTTGCGGAAAACGGGGTGGGGGACCGCCCGGTTGGTCGGTCGAATGGTCGATCGCAGAAAATACCGGAGGTCGTGATACGGATAGACTGCGCCGAATTTATGTCCTGGTTTACGTGCGTCTTCGATATCGACTTCGAGATCCGGCAAACTTGAGATTGAAAGATTCATCAGCGCAACTGACGACCCACTTAGAAAAACGTGTAATAAACGAAAGTATAAATTCCAAAGACGAATAATAAAGGGAAACAATATTATTAATAAATTATAAGAAAAAGAAACGAATTTATGTATAATCCCTTAATCGAATTATACGCAGCTTCGCTGCGCTGCAAAAACCCTGATTAAAAATGTACGAAGTAAAAAGCTGACCTCAAAAACATTGGCAATTGCCTAAAAAAAAATCCAAAACTCCAACTTAAGATGTACCTAAAGCAGCGAGCACCAGCGAGAAATTTATAGACCGAAGAGAATTTTATGGCATCAAAATGGAAATGAAATTCTCGCCGAGCGTGCAACTCTCCAGTTGTTCGATCTAACGCATTCGTGCGAATCGTTTCGCGCTTTAACGCACGCTTAATGGCCAATGTCTTCCGAGGAATGAATCACAGGTGCGGAGCTTCGCCGGCGTGGGACGCGCGCAATTTTTTGCCCCCCGTTCCCCCTTTTTTTTCGCGTTCTCTCTTCATCCCGGCAACAGATTCGCGAAACTAATTTAGCCACGGCGAGACGACGGCGACTGCGTGCGGGGGGGAAAAAAGCGCTTGCGACGAATCTTTGGGCGCGCGCGCGCGCTCTCGACGGGACGTTCGTTCGCGTAAACCGCCGAATTTAATGCGTCAGCGTGTATCGAATTTTAATCAAGCTCGCACGGACGCTCTCGAATTTTCGCATCCGGCTGTACCGTTAACTTCGTTAAATTCATCTGGCCGTGATGCGTTCGAAATGCCGCGTGCGCACCGGCTCGGTGCCTTTTAACGTCCCGCAAATGCGATCTGATGCTGAGTTCTTTACCATTTTCGAAAAATATCGCACATATTTCGATAAAATATAAATCTAATAATTCCTAACCTTCTCTCTCTTTCTCTCATAGATTAATTACAAAAAAGTATACTCGTTTATTATTACTATTATGAGAAGAAATGACGGACTGACGTAATCGTAATATATATTTCATATTATTTTCCAGCTCATTCACATAACAATTCAATTTTACTTTAAATATATAATTATTATTAATACTGTTAAGCATGAAAGAAGAAAATGAAATGTTCATGCATTCCATTTTTTTAATCTTGCTTTTATTATTAATAGAAATAAATGTGTGCACATGGAATTCTTTTCGTGATAGTCACACATTTTCTTTATAATCGCAATTACATTTTTGTAACTGTATTTCCACGTTAATAGCGCGATGTTTCAACGATTCAGCACGTCATCTTCACGTATAAAATGCCAATTACTAATTGTCGCCACAACAATTTCATGGTCTTATGTAATGTCTCAGGTCATCGACATCAAGCCACTTTCTCTCAGAAAGACTTATCTCGCATGTACTGATAAACGTCATGATTCTTTGATATAACACTAAATCGTCGTCTCATTACGGCAAACGAGTTTTATAACTTTGATAATTATTTTAATAGGTCTCACTTTAATAAATCTCTCATTAAATAATGTACTAAATAGCTAATAAAAATATAGCCGCGATATTCATTTATTGCAATGGATTTCATTTATTGCAAAATCCGGACGCACAATTAATAAAAATTCAGACACATAATTAATAAAACTGGAGATGCTAAATCAATTTTATTCTCTCATGTCAATCGGTCAATATCGAATAAACTCTAAATATTAAATAGTTGATTTGCTGTGGAAGAACAGGAAGAAAATAAATGTCGGTGCGCGTAGTTTATATAATCAGCAATCGGTCGCCGAGTTATGTTTAAAGGTTGTATAAGAGGAAAGTTTGACAACTCGCGAATTGCGCGCGCGACTAAATTTTCCATAACCCGGCTATGTAACCGGTCGTCACGGACGTGTACCAGCGGAAAGGATCGTTATGTATCCTCGAAGGAAATGCATCGTACACGCGAAGGATTTCCTGCGAGGTGAACGAGGAGGAAACCCGCGTTCTCTCTGCTTACATAACCCACAGTATTCATAATCTCTTTATCTAACTACACGCACACAATCATATGTTAGTGTTGACTTAACAGAGTCGCTGAGGGTAATAAACTTTATTTCTAATGAACCTGTCTCTCTCTCTCTCTCTTTCTCTCTCGCGCGCGCGCGCGTGCGAGATTTGAATTGAGAAGTAAATAATTTTATATATATGTGCGTGCGTGTGGTTAAATGACCACCACATAATTATCTGAAAACAATCATTAATTGAGTAGAGTGGAAATTCTCACCTCTCAGAACAATATATACATTATAACATGTAACATTATATACATATATATATATATATTCTAAAGGTGATTGTACTTGTGTATACGTATATCTAATGTATAATTTTTATTCGAATGTAATCGTGATGCGTTTCTCGCAATCACCTCCCCCGTTGCGTTTCGGCTACGCTCGGGAAACGGATGGTCGGGTCCCGCAAGGGAGAGAGGATGCTGCGAATGCGCTTCGCTTCGCAAACATCGCGTCACATCGTTGCTGCACCTTCAATCGACCGATCTTTTTTCCTCGCGTCGCCGATGGCGGGGTACGGTATCTAGCCCCCTGCTCCCTCCCCCTTCCGCTCGATCGGAGGGAGGCTCGTTACATATCACTCGCGTCGGATAAAAATACACCGTGGGAGCGATGACTCGGGCGTAAAAATACATCGAAATGCAACCACGGCCGGCGCGTGTATATTTACGCGTGTGTCTCGAGAGCGGCGAACGAACGTTTCGACGTTCCAGGGTACGCGTGGGTGGACCATCTAGATAGAGAGAAGGAGAAACTCGACGGACGGACGGACGCTCCGAGTGAATGGGACGTAAGAGAATTTACGGGGTAGGAGGTTTTCGCCGCGAAAAGAACCGTAAAGACGGCCCCCGATCGAGGAAAGCGGAAATTTCCATGGGGACATTCGCGTGAGTTCCCCCATGGAATAGGTTCCGGCGTGTCGGGATACAATGCGAGGAACATTCACGAGTCTCTCTCTCTCTCTCTCTCTCTCTCTCTCTTTATCTCTATCGGATGTTGTCTCCTTAGATTCTCGGAGCAACCGATGTCCCTTCCCACCCTAATTCTCGGTCGTTTAAACCCTTGACTCGTACCTCGTCGAGATCTCTCGGTATAATCGTTAAAACATAAACTTCTTTTTGTATACATATTCGGAAACATAATTTTATTTTCTTCGAAATGTTTCGCATTCCTTAAAAAAATTCGTTAAATTCGCTTAATTCTTTCTTTCGCAAGAAAAATTCGGGAAAACTTTTGATTTGTCGTGAAGCTATTTAGAGTATTATAAAAAAATTATGGATTATAATATGTGTATATATTCAATGTTATAGTCGATATTGTAATTAATTACATTTTACCAAAAATATTTACCGAGCTCCTTTCTATCATTGCTAATTAACTTCGGAATATTTTTGCTATCATGAAACATATATCGCAAATGTCAAAGTTTATGAATTTTTATACAGAACATTCAAGAATAAAACTCTAATTTTTCCGTCTAAAAGATTTACATCTAATTGTACATTTCATTAATATTTGACATCAATGCATCTGTCCAAAAACGTCTAGGCCTGCAGAATGATAAAGAGCCGCACAGAGAAATCACTTTCGAGCCTTCTCTCTGAAAGACACGTTTTCCGAACGTCGCGCCTATTGCGGGTGGATCTTCGCGCGGAATCGCGCGAGAGGGAAGAGCGGACCCGCGACGCGGAGCACAGTAACCGGTCGCATTCGCGCGTTCGGCATTAAAGCTTCCAGGGTCATTGACTGGGTGCCGACGCGGTGGTTACACGCAGCATCGCGTACCAACCGTGGCGTTCACGGATGCGGCCGCCGTTTGCGCGCGTGGGAGTTATTAAAAGCCGAACGAATCCGGCAAGAAAAAGTAACCGCGGTTAAAAAAAGGAGCCGAACGCGCATCGTTCGTTCCGTCGGCGTGTCACGGACATAGTTCTCTCTTACCCTCGCGCTCTCTCTCTCTCTCCCGAAACGCCCGTTCGTCCAAAGGGGAGACGGGGGCAGATCCAGACTTTCCTCCTAAAAGACCCTCCTCGGGACGGCAAGCCGATACGACGACGCTCTCGTTTGAACCAGGATAATTGAGACGTTGCCTTTGCTTTGCGAAAATACCGAAAACGTTTTCGCCACGCGGTATTTCGGTGTCAGACACTATAAACGAGCTTGTTCAATTTTTAGCATCTATACTAACTATACATATATTTATGAAAAGATTTACGATAATTTGTAGTTAAGGATATTTACGACGCGCACAGCTAAATTTCGTATTACATAAAAATAACATGCTGTTCTTGATCATTGGAATGACTAGCTGTACAGTTAGATGCTCGACGTAATATGTCAAACCACGGCGGATGATTTGTGGTGCGTTAACCTAAACCTTGCAAAGAGAGAGGAATTTAATCTCGACCACGCTTTCCTTCCTGCCGGATAACAAGCACGAGAATTGACAATAGGTCCTGCCATTGTGGCCAGCTGACTACTTGATAAGGATAAAAAAAGATCCAACGACCGCGATAGTGAAGCGTATTTAGTTCTTGCTCGACATCAAAGTATTCTGTTCCATAGTACTAATTATTTTTAGCAATTTTTGATATGGTAGTCGGTATTTCAATTATTTAATTATGCCCACGCAGAAATACAGTTTTATGGAACTTTTTAATTATGACGTATATTACAAAATAATCCACATGAAGTATTTCGAAAGAAATATATTGTGTTGGACTTTGAAAATATATTATTAAACGTGCATCATAAACTGCACATAAATATTAAATAATGTTAATGTTATTATCATTATTTAAAATATTTTTAAATATTTATTTTTATTAACTATATTTGTAACATCATAAAAGTTTCTAATTAAATTAGATTCCATACGAATTTTTGTCTTTAAAATTATTTGAGAAATAACAATTCAATTATCAACTCTCCGTTGCCACGTGTTCGTATTTTAAACGTCTAGTCTAGGCAATACGGTATCCGCTATTCTGTTTTCTTTTTGTTTCGCATAGCGGGAGACGCATGAACAACTGAACAGTTGTTCTGTGCGTTGTTTACTTATTCCCGAGATGTGTATATATGATGAATAATCAAAACGAGAGAGGAAAAGAACCCCGGGAAAATTACGAATGAAAGAAGATAAAAAAAAAAATAGAAAATAATCATCTAAAGAGTCGCAAATATCATAAAAGAAATGTATACAGCGTCTAGAAAGAGAAGATTCAATTAATTTAAAATAAAATAGCATTTATATTCACTTAAAATCATAGACATTTAGTGCAAAACAATCAAAGTAACGATAAATTAAAATAAAGAGAGAAATGAAAAAGATAAAATCGCAATAAAACACAAATGGATGAAAAAACTATTAAAACTAACGAGTTAGTATATTACAAAAGCTTGCAATCTCTAGTGCAATTAATGCAATATAATACAGCGCAGTTTAGTTTTAAAAGTTCATATTACGAATATGAGCAGAAAGATACAAATGATCGGATATAAATGAGACGACCGGAAAAACGACGAGTAGGGAAAACGAAAAGAGTCCATGCTCATGGTAAATCACGTTAAAAATAAATTGAGTTTGAAGATCACCATTATAATATCACTATAATATTATTTTTTATTGTTGCCACAATTTTGCTGTCGTATATTTCGAGCGCAGCCATTTCATTTTACCATACGTACGATTATTTTTATACATATTTACGTATTAGGTATCGTTAATTTCTTTGCATAACGAAAGTTGTACAAACAACTCAACAGTTGTTCTGTGAATTGTTTACTTATACCCGAGACGTATGTGCATGAATAATGAAAGAACGAGAAAAGAGAAGAACTCCAGGAAGATTACGAATGAAAAAGGTAGGGAAAAAAGAGAAAAAAACCTAGAAAATTATTAATACCCAAAGATTCGTGAATTTCACTTGAAAAAAGTTTATCGTCTAAAAAGAGAAGGCCATCGATTTGAAATAAAATAATTAAATAAAATTACTCTACGCGGCGACATCTCGCACGTTCTCTAAAAAAATGTGGAAAACGCGATGGTGTTTTTCCGCGTGCAGAACGCAAATCATCGGATGTTTCGAATGCCCAAACGCCAAAATCTAAACGCAGTGACGAAGGGTAAAGGGGGACGCACGCACGCACGCGGGACACGTGCGCGCCGTCGGGGCGCATCGCGACCGTGCGCGTAGAGAGGCGCAGTTGCGCGCTCGTAAGTTGACCTCGGGCAACTTTCACCGCTGCGCCAGAACGCCACGCCGGCCGCGGAATACGCCGTTACCCTGTTCGTTGTTCGGTCTGTGGTGTGCGCGCTCGTTGAATGTAATTTATGCACGTTGCGTGCGATCATGGTCTCGCCGGAGCCGAGACCTGCGCTCGCATGGTCAGGTACACGATGAGAGGAGGTTGTGCCCAGGGTCGGATTAGGTGGCTCCGTAAATAAAAATGAAAACAACCGAGCCAACGAAAAGGATTACATTATGTAATTTATTAATTTTACTTAATAACATACGAGTGTTTTAAAATGATTGTTGGTCCGATATTGTAAACTTATAGATATTGTAAACTTCGAAATATAATATTTAACAATTAAATTAAATTCTTCTTGATTAACGTGCGTTTTGATATAATCAAATGTTTTACGACTTACTAGATAACATATTCAAAAAGTATCATTGCATTTTGAATAGAGATGTTGAATATTACAAAACAAATTATTTTTATTTAAATAATAATTTTTTATGCAAAAAGTGTAGATATTTTTTATGAAGTTTACTTTAATTATTATTCATTCTTTCATCACACACACACACACACACATACACACACACACACACACACCCAAAATACTTTCGGTATAAATAGAATCGGTATTAGAAAAAAGATATTTAAAGACGCTCTAAAAAACTAATATTCTTTCGTTACAGCTGAGCTGAGTATCTATTATTATACACAAATACCACTGTCACGGAATGCGCTTTGTTGATAGAAATAACGTAATCGAAATCTGTTATTTCACACTAATTCGTCGTCTTTTAACGTTAGAAATATTACTGGACTAAATTATAGCATTTTAATTTATTTACATGCATTAAATTAGAAATAGATAAGATACAAGTATTCTTTTAATAGACAAGCATCAGAGAATCATTATAATTTCATCTGAAAAGATTTATATGAAACCCATTATAATGGCACGTAATAACCCAAAGGTTAAGGATCTTTTTACCTCTTTGTGTTTACAACCATTCCGATTAAGGTGTGCCAGAATAACGTGACTCGCCCCTGATTGAATTTTGCATTAACGCCCACATTTAATGCACCTTCTCACGAGCGCGAATGTATTAAGCGCGCTTTCCGTAATGTAAGATTTCACGGAATCTTACGAGAGCAACATACATCCTCGGCGGAAAATTTGATGGACATTTTAATATATGCATAGATAAAATTTATGACATGCTTCGCGTAGTTCTTCCGTACTCAATGATTTGTGATATCTCTCTCTTTCTCTCTCTTTCTTCATCAGTATATTTCACTTATCAAGCTTGTTGACACACATTATTTACAATCCCGCACATAATTAACGTGAGAATAAAAATGTATTGTAAACCGAACAGATTTAACGAAAAGTAAATTGCGGAAAGTTATGGACTTAGAAAAAAATTTATTTCGAACTAATTTATGAATTCGTTAATATAATTAAAGTTTATATGAAGCAACGCTTTTTATATACTTAATTGTAAGAAGTTTTTTTCGTTATTACGAGTAAAATGAAATGGAAGAAACAGTGGAATGTACTATACATTCTGTATGTGTATAAAACGCTACACATATACACTATTAATTTAAAAAACGAATACTATTTATGACTAATTCATGCTCAACTAACTCGCTAACTTTATTAACTTGTCTGAGACAAGATTCTTTTTTGACATTATTACCTTATAAAATATAATAAGTACAATAAAATATAATAAGTAAAATAAAATAAGCGAAACGAATTATGTAAAAGCTCTGCTGCGTGTTCTTTTATCAAATAAATGCACACATTTTATTTGTACATAAAATCGAGGTGCGAGCCATCGTTCAAGTTGGCAGCAAGAGAAAGCATCATGCGATATATTCATTGACGTTAATTAAATAAATGTAGACATATACGAAGCAAAGCGGTTTTCTAATACAATCAGTTACAGCGATTCAAGATATTCTCGGTGCAAGGTGCAAACGTGAAATAAATGACAACTACATATTGTTAATAGTGTACTATGAAAGAAATCTTGCCTCAGTTCATACATTTTTAGAAAATATGTTAAATATACGTGCACCTATTTAAAACACAAATTTTTTATTTACTATCTTCTTTTATTTTATCTTTTATACACTACTGCTTGTCTTTGTAATTTTATTTTAATGTTTAACATTTTTAAAATAAAGTTATTTTTAACTTAAGAATTATTATTTTTTCCGTTTGCAAACAAAAAATGATATAAATTTAATGATTATTATTTGCGCTACAATGATTTAGCGCGCACAAGATGTGAATTTCTATCTTTCGTTAAAAAAAAAACAAAAAAAAAACTGATTTATGGCTGCCAACAATGTGTTAAATAACGGAGGCTACGATCGGACACGCGCGAAATGAAGTCAACGGCCTGACGCTCGTAAGGCAGTGGCTTTAAATTTTTAACATTTAAGAGAAAGCAAAGCGCGCACGATGTAGAGACCCCGAGTGGAATTATGAAAATAGAAGCGCTGAAATACAAATTATTTCTCGCGTCTAATATATCATTAATTATCATAGGTCAATAAATTTGACTCGCGATATCACAACAGACGCGGCGCATTACACACAACTTCGTCCGAAACTTCTTCCGATATTGATTGTTGAAGTCAATTGTCTTTCGCGAAAATTTCTCAGTAAGAAGATTGCGGCTTTGTAAGTAAAGAATTGCGATTTGCACTTTAGAGACGCGGTATATCTCTATGAAATCTGTACATCTGTATACCCATCTGTTCCTTGAATTAATTTTTAATTACTACTTTATTTACAAAAAATTAGAATAAAATTGGTAGATATAGTAAGTTTTATAATTAAAAAAAATATCATTACGAGACGTGTATAAATGTAAGCTGTATACATAAGTGATTTTCAATAAGATTTCCAAAGGTATCATACACTTGTCGAAACTGTCAAATGCGTGATTGATCGAGTAAATACCGGGTAAATTGATACAGAAAAAAAAAAGTTGCTCTCTAAATCGGAATCAGTGTACTATATGTTATTACACTGAAAAAACGAGGAATATTTGATTTCAGTGTTCTGACTATATCGATCAGTGTACACTATCGTTCCATGATAATACATTGGTTCCGATCGGTGAGAATACCCCTCTTCTTAATCGAAATCACTGAAAGGCAGTCATTGATCAATTCCAATTTTAATATAGCACTGCAAATCGATAAGATTTCACCGATTCAGATTAAAAGAAAGTGCGGACAAAATAGCTCGTTGTGGAATGAGTCTAATTTATTACATAGACAAGTTAAGTGTTATTAAGTAATCGATAATAAAATTAGAGCAACACTATTTTGCAAAAATATCTGCATAAAGAGGAACAGCTCCCGCCGTGTATAATCACTGCGTGTACCAAACAACGTCCTGTGTACAGCTTCAACACAATCTTGATGTTATTAGCAACAAGGCTTCTGGCTTAAGCTACAATAGCCGACATCATTAGCTTGATGTATATCTTATCGCAATATGTTGCCGCAATAAACAACACAAGATGTTTATTACTAACAATAAAAATTACATAGTATTCAGATGAAAATATTTATAGTAAAAAATTCATTTACTATAAGTTATATTTTCTAGTAAACTTTTCATTTACAGTTACTCTCGATTAACGGTACGTAGGTTGAAATATAACACGAACAAATAAGAGATTGAAATGAGAGATGAGCCTAAGATTTATTCTAACGTGAAACCCACTTCGACTATTTCGACGTTTTGCCATAACATGCATTTCTATCACGCTAACCATCAACCAGTGGATTTATCGTAAATTCAGTACGCGCGAAATAAATCTGGCTTCGCCTCTTTCGCGATTTTTTCTTCTTCTCTCATTCCTTTCTCTCTTCCCCCCCTCTCTTTCTCTCTCTCTCTCTCTCGTTCTCATTTTCGAGTCTATCCGATCTGGCAGTCGGTGCTCCTCCTCTAGCTCTGTCAACATCGCTGTTTCGAGGCGCGGCGGTGTTCGCGATTCGTGATCGAGCAGCCGCGACGAGGATCATGACTCTCGTGACGCGGAAGTCGAGCTGGTCGAAATGATCGAAGTGCGGAGCTCGTGCCGGCTCGTTCTTCTGCCTCTTTCACTTATTCAGCGCCCTTCTTTTCCTTACTCGACAATTCTCGCAAGTTTCCTTTCTCTTTTCCTCTTCGGTTTCACATAAGAAGTCCTCCTCTTCGAACGTGCGCAACCGATCGATAATTCTAATAGAACTCTAAAGTAGAAAACTTTTTTTAATAAGAAAAAAAAAGGACTGTTAGCACGAAGCATCTTCTCGTTGATGCGTGCCGTGCTATCAAGATCTAACTGGATTCAATTACTATTTCGTTTTTTTTTTTACATAATTTTAATTTTTACATTTTCTACAAAATATATTTTTTGTTTTCTGGTTTTTTTTTCCCAATTCAATGCATTGTGTAAAAAAACCATTTCCGTCAGAAAACGAGTCCCGCCTTACTCTACTCTTTCCCGTACATTCCTTGTTACAGCGCGTATCGACGCATCTATCTGCATATACGTATAGACCTGCGTGAAGTACGCGTGTGTACTGCGGAATCATGAATAGGCCCTGCGTAACATTGTAACGCATACTTGCACGTACACACGAGGAGGAGAGGCGGACCCGCTCGTCAACGACGTCGTGTAACAGTGGGTCACTAGTGAAAGTGCTTAGAGGCGGCGAGATGATTGCAGTTGCACCGCGCGCCGCTGCACACAACGGGGCGGTTCGGCGAGGCTGAACTTCGCTTCCTGGTGCGGCTACCGAGACGCGGCGCGGCACGATTTTCCCTCCCCGCTGGATGTAATGACAGCTTCTAAGTGCTCGAAATATTACCGGTAGATACTCGTTCTTAGACAGACCGCCGATCGGTCACGACGAACGTATTCATTACGGCCATTTCTCTCGCCAATAACAGGCCGCTTGACGAATAATTGCGCGAGCAGGAAGTTGTTTTCGCGCTACCGGGCCCCCTTCATTGGCTCTCAATGCTTCCTCGGATTTCTTTTCTATCGAGGGAGGAAAAAAGTATACGTACGATCTGTGTAATGTGTGTGTGTGTATATGTATGTAATTACAAATACTTTACTAAAGATCACTTCGCAAGTAGTTCTTGTGGAAAGAGATAATACCAGCATGCTTGATGGCTTTTGTAGCGTAACATAGTAAACACCTTAACAAGTTAGTTAGTTATTTCATTATTTCAGTCCCAAAATATTTGCCCGTATCTTAGCGCTCCAAAATACAGAACCTGCTTCCTCAACAAGTTTCGCTGCTTTTTAAAAATTGAGTGGTTTTTCTCAGAACACTTTTTATTCAAAATCTTTTAATATTTTAGAGGGAATCTTGTGAGACAAATTTGCACCTCGAGCAATCAAATGCTAAGCTCTTTCATATAATATCGCGTCGTCACGTAATGAAACTTTCAATCAATACCTTACACGGTATAAACAATAAAATCAGTCAAGGACTGACATTTTGCTGCGCGAAATCCGTTTGTAATGAGGAAGAACGAGTTACGAGTGAGCGCGGAGATTTCACCGGCGCGGCGTTTCCTCGTTCCGGAGGCCCGGCTTCATAATTCATCCTCGTCTAAGGCTTCCTAATCCTTTGCTCCCACAGGGGACTAGCTCGAAAATAGTTTCACGTTGCGCGGACGCGAAGACTCGACGCGCACACGGAGATCGCCTCTTACCGCTCGCTCCGAGGACTTATTCTCTCAATTTGTACGAAGGAGGTGAGTCGGTCGTTAAATTTTCCACGAGGATTCGATGTGCGAAAAACTCCGAAAGTTGAAACGTCCCTCTTAACGTTACCGTTCTTTCGGACTCTTTTGACCTCTCTTGCCAACTACATTTTCGAATGAAACAAAAAACGTATCAAAATTTAAAAACAAGTAACAAAAATATGAACTGAAAAAAATTAGTTTTTTTAACTTTTTTATTCGTTTCCATAGAAAAAATTAGCATCGATTCAACAATCATTATTTCATATAAGCAAAAATAAAATCTTTAAAAGGTTTAATAATTTTAGGCCTTTCGATAAAATATATTTTTATTTCAATATTATTGTAGTCATCTATAAAAAGCACAATATGATTATTTTCATAATAGTAGTATGAAAGGATTTCAATTCTTCATGGAGGATATTGTAATTTTTTATCCAATATCTTTCTCCGAATAAAAATTAATATTGAATAAAGGTATATTTCTTTCAATGGAATTATATAAAATTTATTATGTAAGCAAGTTTTGTTCAAGATTAACAAATTCTTTAGAAATTTTATATTCTTTTATATGAGACTATAATTGTGAATATTCTAACTTTTTTTATACACTTTGTCACGCAAAAAGGTACGAAAGAATCTCCAGTAGATAATTTTCTCGATTTCAACGTATAGTAAATTCTGTCGAATGCTCGATTGTGTTATGATACGCAGCAATATCGATAATTGATATTCAGAATATAGTTATCTAACATAAGAATTGAATAAACATATATATAGAGATGGAATTGTGATTGTAATAGGGAGTGAAATCTATCTTGTTTACATTAATTATTACATTTCGTGTTTATGCGTGTTATGAATGCAATAGTGTAATTTATTGCATAAAGCATGCTCGTGTTTTTTTTCGAGAAAAACCACAATTCATCCTCTCTACGGTGGAAACTTTTCAACAATAAAAAATGCGACCAAAATTAAAGTAAGAAGAATGTTACACGAATGTTTCATATTCCTTTTGATAATGAAGCAAGATTAATGTGTCGAGAGAACAAACAAATGTTGTTTTTGACAGAAATTGTGACTAGAATGACAAGAAAAAGACATTTATGGGGAAACGTAAGATTAGGTAGTTGCGTCGAAATAAAGAAGGAAAAATAAACGAACGGGAGAAGGAAAGACACTTCGTTTCATCATGTCAGTGGGTTAATAGCGACGATAAATGAGAACGAAGTCAATGGGTCCACCCTAGGGAGAAATGTCATCTGTGTAACCGCTCAAATACGTCTTTCCGTTTTCATTCGCGTGCTACACCTCGTCGCCAGATGCGCCCAACATATCCCGCGCTGCTTTTTAATCCCCCAATGCTTCGATATTGCGTCCTCGTGCGATGTTTTTCACTCTTTTACCCCGTCCATCTTTTCCATATTCGCACGTTTGTTATGTAAACATCAGTGGATGGGAATAACGAAATGCGTCATGCGAGTGGAAAGAATGGAATATATTATTAATTTGCTTTGTTTTTGCGCGCGAATTTCCTTTATACAATGCGTTACGCGCGTTACGTTTACGAGAGAAATAAAGTATCTCATCTTTATATGCGGTCTTTATAGAGATATATAAAAGACACCTAATTCTGACAACAGATTTTATGACGAACTTGGAATTCATCTGTCTCAACAATTCGCCAATTAAAAATCATCAAATATTTAAACGAGCGAATCAAGTTCCGAAGAAACAATGAAACTTGGACTTGCAATCTAACAAGAAAAGTTGGGAATATTTAAGAATGTGTTTTGGCTTTACAATGCTAGAACTAGTTATCAACACAATTTAAAACTATAAGCTTCTTAGTTTTATTCTTTTTTTTTCAAAAGTCAATGAAAAAATTTTTGCTTGAAGGTATCCGAATTTTGGTTCTGAAACCAGTCAAAGAAAAAAAACAACGAAAAATAACTCTATTTTGTTACAGTTAAGTTAATAATGTTGAAGATTTCTAAAACACCTGTTATTATATTTTATAGGATAAAAATTGAAAACTTTACAGGACGAATTGGTCACACCTCAAAGTATTATCAAAAATTTAACAATTTTACATATTATGGTATTATTATGTGATACAAAATTAAATTTATCTTTATGGAAAAGTTTCAATATTAATAATAAAGATCAATTTAATTTTATGTGCTATCAGGTTTTGATACTTTAAGATGTGACACGTACATCCTCAATATTTAATTTTTCCCCTTCGAGATCCGAACAGGTTCAATACCTCCGAAACCACAACATGAATACATGTACAAAAAAAAAACGGTCGCCATTGGGATGGGCGGGGGAGGACGGGGGAAAAATGTCGGGGGCGCTTCATGGTGATACGCTTTTACAAGCGCGCATACATGCATTTCCTAGGCATAAAATGATATGACACGTACGGAGTGCGAGCGCACCTTTGGTGTGTCGGTAATCGTACATCACCCTTCCGCTTCTTCTTCCGACGACCGCCTCCGCCGCCGCCGCCGCCGTCGCCGCCGCCGCCGCTCGTAATGTCTGATCAATGTTGCACGAGCAACTAGTCTGCTACGTGTTCGTCGTATTCTTTGGGTCCAAGAATCAAGGCATCCAAACGCGTGCGCGCGTCGAGGTCTCCCTAAAAAAGTCACATCGATGAGTGATATTGAAAAAAATGTTTGTTTTGCGAAAAGTGCACTAAGGTTTGTAATACGGCAAACCAAATCTCTCGATCTACGTCTGTCCCTGCTGTCGTAAGATTACATTCTTAAAATTATCAATGTTAAAACATTGTCAGCTTTAGAGGTGGTCGAAGCTTTCGCGATTGAGACGCCTACATCAGCTTCGAGAAATGACCGCCCTGCTGTCGCGCGATGACTTACATTATCTATTCCAGGGTGAACCGGCAAAGTATTCAATTAACGAGGGAGGGCAGGTCGTCGGAATTTTAATTACGAAGGGCGTATGCGTGCGCGAGATGCGTTTTTCATCGGGTCGTTGAATTTTACGCTTTACATGCAGATAGGGAACGGGGGGGGGCTCAAGATGTCGACTCCGTTGCACATAATTTATAGCCGTCGGACTTTTAGATGCACCTCGCGTGTGCACACAAACGGCCAATAGAAGCTGAGACGAGAAGCGAGACTCGGGTAGCGTTCTCGCGTAGAGGCGAGATACGCACTCTTGTGAATGCTAAACGGCGGAACGGTGTGATCCAATGGATTATCAATCTTGAGAATAAGGGAAAATGAGACGGGAACACCGGCGAGTGGGGGACCCAAGTGTGAATCACACACCGGTAAAGCACGGCTGGCAGGGCGTCAAAAGTTTACATAATGAGAAATAAAAATAAACGCGAGAGATGCGTTGTGCGCTGTGCACGCGTGCGTACGTGCGTGCATACGTGAATATCTGGACGCGGAAGCACACGTGCGGAATTAGCGCATCGATCTCAAAGAGCCCTTATTATAGGCGCGCGCGTTCTCGAAATAAGACAGTCTTCCCGCGAAGGAAGAGAGAACGGAAAGCAGAAGGGAGGAGGAGGAGAGGAGGGGAGGGGGGGGGGAAGAAGACTCCTCGCGGTCGAGCTTCGTGTTTTGACGTTAAGAGGAAATCGCTCGGGGAGTAAGAAGCCCGCCGCTGCAGCCGGCGGTGCATCGTAAAACGAAACCGAGGGACAGTCGAGAAAGAGTGACGTCCAAAGAGAGAAAAAGAGGGAGGAGAGGAGGGAGAGGGAGGGAGAGAGAGAGAGAGAGAGAGTGTGCACCGGGACGCTCCTCGGCAGCTCTCCCCCTCCATTTCTCTCGCTGGATGTTTGTTCATTTTTTTCCACTCCGCGCCTGTGCCCTCCGCCCTACCGTCCTACCGCCTCCCTCTCGACCGCGAAGCGCCCCCTCCCTCCTCCTCCTCCTCCTCCTCCTCCTCCTCCACTCTACTGCCGCTAACCCTCCCGTCCTTCCGCTCCTTCCTTGAGCCGGAGTAAGGACGGGCATTGACCTCCACGCGGTGTATAGAGCGCTGCACCGAAATACATCGTTGTTGCTCGCACATGCGTCCCTCTCCCCCTTCCGCTCTCTTCCTCTCTCCTTTCCCTCTCCCTTCGCCCTACGTGCGTTCCACGTCTCCTCGCCGCATGGAAAAACCACACGAAGGGCGTGAACGCGCCGAAAAGGAGTCTTTTTCTCTCTCTCTCTCTCTCTTTCTCAATAATAGCACGGCCAATGTGTATCCTTTCCTTGGCTACCGAAAAGATTGGAGTGCCCGTGCCACGTCGGTGATTCTTTTCTCCCTTTAAGGTCACCCGATGAAGTCATGCGCGTGTCACGGCCCCGTTCCTTCCTGCCGACCGTGATTTATCGAGACTTGGGAAATGTCCGGCCGAAACGCGAGAGCGCTCTACGTCTGTCCATTTTATTGCGCTTCGTTCGTGGTCGTCGTTTCTCCTTCTCTTTCGTGATCTGAGCATGCAACCTCAATTTTAAGGAAGGCGCGGAGAAAAGGTGCAAGGAAATTCGGTTAAAGTAAACCTGTTATTGCACGCCCGCTCCGTAGCAAATCTTCGTATCTTTAATGACGACGAAGACGAGAGGAGGAGGAGGAAGAGGAGAATGTGCGCGTACAGACCGACATGATTGATTCGTGCGGACCAGGAAGCGAAAATTACGCTCGAATCATTTACGCGTGCATCACGAATCCGCTGGATGGTGATTTACGGTAATTACAAGAACACCGCTGCCGATACTAAGTCCTTAATCGGACACGGTTGCTGAACTCGAGAGATGTTATATTGAAGGCCCTGTGCTGGGGATGCATGATCAAACGATGTGGTTCAAGACAGACAATATCTTGCCAATCGCAATAAATCATATTAAATTTTAATTATTTTGGAAACTGGTACTATATTGGCACTAGTTTATTTAAGAACCTTATTGTCCGTTTAGTTCAGTGCGTGACAAATATGAAGAAAAATTAAAGAGAATAAAATCATCCGTACGCGTATTTCATTAATAATTTCTGAAAAAAAAAACATCAGCAATATTCGTGGTATACACGACCTTTTAATTATAACATTGATGAGGTTTTTTGATGACAAATTATAATTGCTAATTTTTCAAAAATATCTCTGTAAGAAATTGATGTTTTAAATTTATATATTCTTTTATAAAAGATCTAAGTAAATTTTACTTTTATTAAATGTACAAAAAATGTATTAAAATAAATTATAAAGAATAAATTTTAGTCACATACAACTTGCATATTATAATAAGATGTCAATCACTGTATCTAATCGCCACTGAATCAATCGGCAATATTGGCAGAGATCTCCATTTTCACAGAACCGTTCTCATCCCCATACTCGTGAGAACTCGTTACTTCACCGCGAAATGACACTCGAATCGGTGACCTACGCCAACAGAATCGCATGCGAGGTGCAACAACACGACGACAACGACGACGACGACGACGACGACGACGACGACGACGACGACGACAACAACGACAATGACAAATTCGTTAGGACAAGAGCGAGAGACCGAGAGAGAAGAACACTCGTTAAGCCGCACGTATCGGTCGCACGTATCGCGAAATAAAAAATTCAAACGTCCCGTCGCTGTCCAGAGAGAGGCCTGTCGAAATTGCGTTGCGAGACCGGCGGGGAGGACCACGAGGGGAGGAGACGAGGAGGGAGGGGGAGGGAGAGCGCGACACAATCGCTGCATTATGGGCGCCACGGCTGCCAAAAGGCTGGCTGGGTTCAACGACCTCCCGATGCACTCCGAAACTCCTTTCCTTCCGCTCCTTCGCCCTCCCTCCCTCCATGCGGCCGCCGATCGATAAAGCCTGACCGTGAAAACGCGACGAATGTGCACGCGGCGACGTCCAGTCGATTTTCAGGGCCCCCCTCTCTCTGGTCTCGATCGCTCCGTCTCTCTTTCTCTCCCTCTGTCCCTCTCCACTCCTGCATTGCTTGAACCATACCAGTGGTGATCCTCGTCCTGCGCATAGGTCCAACGCGCCAAGTTCTCTCTGTCCTATCACGTCTCTCTCTCTCTCTCTCTCTCTCTCTCTCTCTCTCTCCCCCTCTCTCTCTCTTTCTTCTCACGTTGCATAGCGCGCACGTGAACCTCGGCTCTCTCCGGATGTGTATGTGTGTGAGATATTCGTGCATCCCCGCTACGCCTCGTGAATCTTCGAGGGTTTCCTCCCGTCCCTCTTACCTCTCCTGAAGACGTAGCACAACGTCGCGTCATCGCTCGACGTCGGTCGCGGGGTATGTCGAAATCTCGTTGCATCGCAGACGGACAGGCACCTCTGGTCGCTTAGACGAAGGAACTTTGTGCCGGAACACGAAGATTATAAGGTCACGATAATAGTTCCCGGGGAAAGAGAAAAGAGAGTATAGACCGGTTGAAATGTAAGGCAAAAATGAGATAGATCTGCAGCGATGAGAGAGAGAGAGAGAGAGGGGGGGGGAGAGGAGGAGGGGGGTAGAACAGGTCGAAGACCTGAATGATTATAAAATGGGCGAGTAGTTCTGATAGCGTTCCGATCAACCAATAAACCCTGCTAATCGTCGTCGATACATCAATCAGCATCAGCAAATAATTATAAAATATTATCAAGCAGTAGTTTCTCTAGAAAATATCGCGTGTTTTGTGTAACAAGTGAGGTTGACTTTCCTTCAACGACTATTTGACAGTGAGAAGACATTCGAGTCACTAATATATGATGATTATTATAATAAGTAGTCACTTCGATTTGTTACATTATTACATCTATATTATCAACAAAGTGACATCTGACAGAAACAGATCCGAAATTTGTGCATGTAATATTCACGCTGCTCCGGTTTTTCTATAAAGATGCTACAATGTCATGCGAATGATCGAAAATAAAATATGATAAAAGCATGAGTGACTTCCGGATGATTTTTAGAAGCCTGCGTAAAATCGGCTATGATCCTGACATAATTCGTGTGAAATTAATATTAAATAATTTAACACTGGCGCGCTTACGAGCGTAGAAACAGCTTCAAATTAGTTTAACGAATTGTTTAATCGTTCAGAAAGAGAGGGCGTAACATTAACGCGAATTACATCGCGCTAAAGGATAATTGAATCGCACGGTTCGAACGAAATGCGTCGGTCGGATCAACGTGTATGACGATTTTGCAAAGAACGTTTGATTATTTTCGGAGTAACGCGAGGATGTTATGTAAAGCAAATGTTTTCAGATGCTGCGCTTCGAGTGCGATGCCTCCGACGGCGCTTTATTGATCTTGATAATGCGTATACAATGACTCAAAGTACACGCACGTGCGTTTCGTCTGCCGATAAAGTGAATGAGTAAAAATACACCCGCCTCTGGCAGAAAAGTACAAGATGGTTTTATACGCGACAGGTGGTATATTGCACGTGGAATTATGAATGGACTGCAAGATCGACTTTTTGGCAACCGCACACAAAACGTTCATCAATATATGGAAAAATTATAGGTACTTATCGGAATATTTATGTGATTACGTAATTGCAAAAGATAATAATCATGCTTGTATTTCAGAATAATTTGAAAGATACATTAATTTTCGATTCTTAAGATAATGAATTAAAATAATAAACTGATAAATCAAAAATGTTTTATTTAATCTAATAGTTTTTTTACTTATCTTTCATGTCAATATATTATATGGGAAGAAATACGTATCCGTAAACTTCGTTTTTATATATTTATGTTTATTATTTACAATTTATACATAATTGTAATATCGTGGTATTTGCCACTGATAAAATTATTAGTCATCGTTTCTCATCAATTTTAACATACTTTAATAATCTTTCATAATAACCGTTAATTTTATCGTCGCAAAATGTGACATCTTAATTATAATTAGATTTCATAGATATATTTTCTTTAAAAAGAAACTTGCAAGACGTGCGGAATATTTGTTCCTTTTCAGAGACAAAATCAGGTTACTCTCCCTATCTTCCTTTTTATCCCGGCGTTTTTTCTCTCTTGTTAGATTCGCACAATACGAATAAGCGCCAAATGATCGCTCGGTTGTGCAGATTGCTCTTGATGCACGGTACTTGCCGCTTTAAGCCTCTTCGAGAACAACGCGCGACCAGAAAGGAGGGCGAGAGAGAGAGAGGGGGGAAAAAAGAGTAGCTTTTCATGGGGGTAGAGAGGCTCAATCGAGCTTGTGCCTCCATTTTCTCCGACACCCGCTGACAAACGGAAATAAGAGCCGACGCCGCAGCTGGAGCGTCGCTCCTCCTGTGTAGGCTGTGCTCGATTTCGTTGATGCTCGCCCGCGATGTCTTTGAGACACGTATTTCGCACACACGCGGTTAACCCTTTGCATCTGAGACATCCATTGGTCGGTCCAGGACACGCTGAGAACCATCTTGCATGCCGCTTCGGCCGGATCGAAGAGGCACGGACGGAACGAGAAGTCACGTGCATCTCACGGCACACAGACACGTGGTAACGTATACGCGATGCCAATGGTACTCCGACCAATGTACCGCGTTTTGCATCTTATCCAGAATTCGTTAGGAGTATTGCCTACTCCGCCTGTCTGGTTTCCTCGCTGGTCTACGCGATATATAGTCTAGGATAGGTTTACTATCCTAGCCATGGAGTAGACGAGCAAAGAGGGATCAGAGGGAGGAAAAAGAGCGAGAGAGGACGAAGGAGAGGAAAGCAGAGCGAGAGAGAAAAAGAGAGAGGGAGAGAGCAGACAGAGAGAGAGAGGGAGAGAGAGAGAGAGAGAGATTCAGCTCCATCTGTCGGAGGTGCATAGTTGTATTGGCTCTCCGTATGAGTGTTCGTGCGTTTGTATATGTGTATGTGTGTGTGTGTGTGTGTGTGTTCGCAGCGTAGACAGGTCGTTGACCTTACGGCGCGCAGCACTCTGCGCTACACGTATTCCAAACTACACAAAACACACGAAGCCGGCGCTTTACAGGCCGTTTCGAATTTAATCTGACGAGTCCTACGCGCGCGAGGGTGAAGGATGGAGCAAGGAGGGGGAGGGAGTTGCCTGCGCAATCGGCGACCGGTGAAGAAACTAGCGGCGAGCTAGTTGCTTCGCGGGAGATGGCAGGGTGTAAGAGAGGATGGAAAAAACGAGATTTAAGACGTAGTGGCGCGAGAGACTGACAACGACGACGAGGGGGAAGGGACGTGAATTGGTGAGACGGAGAGAGCGGGACGATCGATCGGTTACAAAGCGAGCGTAAGATAGCGGGATTGGCTCTCAAGAGGAAGGAACGATCCTCCTTGGCTGCTTCCGGCACAACCTCGTAGTACTGATCGCTTCTTTTGTCTAGGCGGGAGTTACGTAATTCTTTTCCCCAGCCCGTATCTCGACTCGAACATTGCGCGAGTTCGTTCTGCCCTCATAGAAACCCGACAAGTCGAATTTCGAGTATCGATGATTTTTTTCTATCGTATGAACTTGACTATATTACCCAATGCATCTCTCTCTCTCTCTCTCTCTCTCTCTCTCTCTCTCTCTCTCTCTCATTCTTGCACGAATTATAGTAAATTTAAATTATTCGTTTATAAAGAGTTCGATCCAATTCAATTAATTGCACTTTAGAGTGCAATTTTTTTTATTAATAATATGAAATCACGCTCAACTTTTTCTTCCCTCTAGGTCCGTTTTATTTATTTAAAATTTTAATTAAAGATTTGCAAAACACAAGCTATTTAATGTTGAATATTATAAAATTATCGCTAAATGATGATCGAAAATATCAAAGTTAAATTCAGATCTCTAGGATTTTCTGTATGCGATTCTAATAGGAATGAACGACCAGGATTAATTAATCACCACTGCAAAACAGCGTGACGCAACGCAACCGAAATTCCGTCGATGCCATTAGGTGCGAAATGCAGTCGCGGATTGTGATCACGATTTCTTGTGATCACGATTCCGGGAAACGCAAGTACGTACGCGGAAACCATCGTATTATGATCGCGTACGAGCACTTTCTTCCCATAGTTTCGCGACGGGCCATCAACAGTGCAACACAACGCGGGACATTGCCGCTTACTTTCTATAATTAAGCCGCAAGCCACATGTGCGAGTGTGTATAAACGACATTGTTTCTAATCTTATATCTGATTAAGCATCCGTCCATACGCGTTCTCGCGGATGTTCCGGCGTATCGTGAATTGCATCGTTACTCTTCTTGCATTCAGATTTCATTTTGAGAGGTCTCCTTCGTTATATGTACTATGAACAGAACGTTATGTGTACGCAGTTGGAAGATTTGTGTTAAATTTCACATGTTGAATATCCCAAACGGTCCACTCAAATTTTTATGTTACTTTAATACATAATATATTAGAAAGTACACTGAAAAAATTTACTAAATTGAAATAAATATTTTTTCAAATGGTATCATGCAGGAGTTTTGTAAAAAATAAATATTATTTATTTTTTTACAAAACTTTTGTACTATTTGAAAAAATATTAATTTCAATTTAGTAAGCTTTTTTCAGTGTAACATAAACATTATGTAAAAAATTAAAATACATAAAAAATATAATATTTTGACATAGAGTGTGGAAACATAGCTTTTTAAATTAACATTTATAATATGTTGACATTTGTGTACATTTTGTATTCATTACGTATTCATTAGAACTTCATTCATTTTATTCATTTTATTAATCTTATAATTTATATATATTACTTGTTTGTTTACTCTTATAAATTGTGTTATTTTAAAACTAAGAAATATATATCAATTTAACAAAATTATCACATTATGTGAACTTATCAGTTGGAAATGTTAAATGTTAAAAATTCTACACAAAAAATTTAACAACGACTGGTTTTAACGTAAATAGAAAATATTTTCTACTGTGTATTATATATACATATATATATAATCTCTAAAATCTCGTTTACATGGATTATTGTCATTCACATAAATGTTTTTACGCACGCAAAACGATAATATGCACTCTTTTCTTTTCTGAACGAAGCGAGAGTTGCACGGGGTTAGGGGCAAATGTTTTCAAATCCTCGCTATAAAAGCAAAATAAATTTCGAAACATCATTGCACTGGCGAGGTGAAGGGGGATAAATCTCCTTTACGATAACATACGTCTGGGTGGATGAAAATATAGAGCCCGTGGCGCTGCACGCCTCTCGGCCTCGTTAGCCCGTTGAAACAGGAAATTTCGACGAAACCGCGGTTTTATCGCGCCCGTATTAATAATAGACCGTTGTCGCCGATACAGTCGTAAGTTTCACGCAAGAAGGCGACGAGAGGGGTGCCGGGGCAGCTGTTCCGCCGTTGACATCGGTGCGACGTGATAGCGTGTCGCATGTATATAACACGCACGTGGAAACAGATGCACGCATAATCACACGTGCTCGTAGAAATTTATCGTATCCCAAGACGAGCGAGAACCGCGAACGCAACGATCCCATATATTTCCTTTGGAGGCCTGTTGACGGCTGGGTAATAAAGTTTCTATCGTCTTGTAAATTAGATTGATTCACACGGATTAATATGTGGAAATTGATCAAAATATAGAGCGATTTACACACGGGATAAATCTGTTACGTAACCAATATTATTTATTGTAAAAATTAAACTTTCTCGCGCGCGCCTGTGTGAAGTTAGCACCGCATCTTTCAAAATTGTAAGTTTTATCAAGAGTACTATTTGCACCCCAAAGAGTACTAGAGTTCCTGATAGGTATTAGCAAGAGTACCGCCGAAATATTTAGAGAAATTGCAATTTGAAAATATGAGGTGCTGACTTCCCGTGGCACCGCAACATGAAAAATACATTGTTTTAAAGATCCTATCTTAAAGTACTCGAAAAGTACTACAGTTCCTGATACATTTTAACAATAGTACCAACCGCCAAATATTATAAAAAAATTATTGAAATTTGGAGATGGCACCGCAAAATAAAAAAAATATTGTTTTAATGATCCCATCTTAAAGTACTCAAAAAGTACTAGAGTTCCTGATACATTTTAACAATAGTACCAACCGCCAAATGTTTTTAAAAAATTATTGAAATTTGGGGATGGCACCGCAAAATTAAAAAATCATTCTTTTAATGATCCTATCTTAAAGTACTCGAAAAGTACTAGAGTTCCTGATACATTTTAATAATAGTACCAACTAATAAATACTGAAAAAAAAAATTTTTTAAGATTACAGCCTATCTTTCATAAAAGTGGCCGTAACTCCTTTGCGTCAAGTTTCACAGCTTTGTGCCTTAATAACTTTCGAAAGTACTCGCTGGGGTGCCAAAAGTACTCCAATCAAAACCCGGAAATTGTAAAAAAATTTCACCTCTTTGGAGGACTGACTGTATCTAAAAGTGACCGTAACTCCTTTGCGTCAAGTTTCACAGCTTTGTGCCTTAATGACTTTCGAAAGTACTCGCTGGGGTGCCAAAAGTACTCCAATCAAAACCCGGAAATTGTAAAAAAATTTTATCTCTCTAAGGGACTGACTGTATCTAAAAGTGGCCGTAACTCCTTTGCGTCAAGTTTCACAGCTTTGTGCCTTAATAACTTTCGAAAGTACTCGCTGGGGTGCCAAAAGTACTCTAATCAAAACCTGGAAATTGTAAAAAAATTTTATCTCTCTAAGGGACTGACTGTATCTAAAAGTGGCCGTAACTCTTTTGCGTCAAGTTTCACAGCTTTGTGCCTTAATAACTTTTGAAAGTACTCGCTAGGGTGCCAAAAGTACTCCAATCAAAACCCGGAAATTGTAAAAAAATTTCACCTCTCTGGAGGACTGACTGTATCTAAAAGTGACCGTAACTCCTTTGCGTCAAGTTTCACAGCTTTGTGCCTTAATGACTTTCGAAAGTACTCGCTGGGGTGCCAAAAGTACTCCAATCAAAACCCGGAAATTGTAAAAAAATTTTATCTCTCTAAGGGACTGACTGTATCTAAAAGTGGCCGTAACTCCTTTGCGTCAAGTTTCACAGCTTTGTGCCTTAATAACTTTCGAAAGTACTCGCTGGGGTGCCAAAAGTACTCCAATCAAAACCCGGAAATTGTAAAAAAATTTCACCTCTTTGGAGGACTGACTGTATCTAAAAGTGGCCGTAACTCCTTTGCGTCAAGTTTCACAGCTTTGTGCCTTAATAACTTTCAAAAGTACTTGCTGGGGTGCCAAAAGTACTCCAGTCAGAACCCGGAAATTGTGAAAAAATTGTATCTCTTTCGAGGACTTAACATAATTAAAAGTGACCGTAACTTTTTTGTTTTTGATTTTATAGCTTTGTACCTCAACCTTTAAAAGGCCGGCAAATTGTACGTTATATATCAATCTATTTTTTCTAAAAACTTGTATTTATGTATATATATATATAAATTTTTTTACAATTTCCAGGTTTTGATTAGAGTACTTTTGGCACCCCAGCGAGTACTTTCGAAAGTTATTAAGGCACAAAGCTGTGAAACTTGACGCAAAGGAGTTACGGCCACTTTTAGATACAGTCAGTCCCTTAGAGAGATAAAATTTTTTTACAATTTCCGGGTTTTGATTGGAGTACTTTTGGCACCCCAGCGAGTACTTTCGAAAGTCATTAAGGCACAAAGCTGTGAAACTTGACGCAAAGGAGTTACGGTCACTTTTAGATACAGTCAGTCCTCCAGAGAGGTGAAATTTTTTTACAATTTCCGGGTTTTGATTGGAGTACTTTTGGCACCCCAGCGAGTACTTTCAAAAGTTATTAAGGCACAAAGCTGTGAAACTTGACGCAAAAGAGTTACGGCCACTTTTAGATACAGTCAGTCCCTTAGAGAGATAAAATTTTTTTACAATTTCCGGGTTTTGATTAAAGTACTTTTGGCACCCCAGCGAGTACTTTCGAAAGTTATTAAGGCACAAAGCTGTGAAATTAAAGGCAAAGGAGTTACGGCCACTTTTATGAAAGATAGGCTGTAATCTTAAAAAATTTTTTTTTTCAGTATTTATTAGTTGGTACTATTATTAAAATGTATCAGGAACTCTAGTACTTTTCGAGTACTTTAAGATAAGATCATTAAAAGAATGATTTTTTAATTTTGCGGTGCCATCCCCAAATTTCAATAATTTTTTAAAAACATTTGGCGGTTGGTACTATTGTTAAAATGTATCAGGAACTCTAGTACTTTTTGAGTACTTTAAGATGGGATCATTAAAACAATATTTTTTTCATTTTGCGGTGCCATCTCCAAATTTCAATAATTTTTTTATAATATTTGGCGATTGGTACTATTGTTAAAATGTATCAGGAACTGTAGTACTTTTCGAGTACTTTAAGATAGGATCTTTAAAACAATATATTTTTCATGTTGCGGTGCCACGGGAAGTTAGCACCTCATATTTTCAAATTGCAATTTCTCTAAATATTTCGGCGGTACTCTTGCTAATACCTATCAGGAACTCTAGTACTCTTTGGGGTGCAAATAGTACTCTTGATAAAACTTACAATTTTGAAAGATGCGGTGCTAACTTCACACAGACCTCGCGCGCTGGAAATTTCGATAACAATGTTTTTTAGATATCTATATCGTATTTTATATATTTATGTAACATAAAATATAAACTAAAGTGTTACATTATCGCTTGGATAATAAATAATAATATTATTATTTACAATTTAATTTACAATAAAACTTACGAAATATCGATTTTATTTTGTTATGTTTGTTTTATGCTCCCTTTTCCAGCGAAACCGGTGACCTATTTTACAACCGTATGTGTCCTGAAACCCCGTAGCAGCCTACTTTTTAAAAAACCCCACAGCTCATCGGTGAGAGTTCTTATCGATCGTAGGATTTTTTAAATTCGCCAGCGAAGTGCGAAACGGGGAAAATACGTGTCAAAATCCGGCCCTGACCGATCGACACCAGCCTACCAGTGGCGTGCGGATAGCCGTTGGCGTGCACAACGCAGAAATTGACGGTTAAGAAAGCCAGGCTAAATCATATCCTATCATAATTGCTCGCAGTTTAACCCAATTCCCTGTTCGCGACCCACGCGGCCACCCACCAAGCACTTTTGTTTCCCAGTCAGATTCAAGGATATCGCGATCGTTCCGGATATGAGAAATCGATCCATTTAGTCGACACCACCGTACACACCTCTGCGTGGGAACGTTTATCACGGATTACATTTAACGAAGAAAATAATACCGCGTACACCAAAAAAAAAAAAGCATTTTGTAAGCTAAAGAAGAAAGAGATGGAAGAATCTAATCGCGGAGATTGTGATCGATGTACGAAATCCCCCTTAAATATCGATTCAAAGAAAATGAAAAGAGGTGTCCCCGATGTCACGAGAAATCTAAGATTCGACCCGACCTCTTCGAACGGACGGACGTTCGAGGAGAGGGCAAGTGTGCTTCCAGTCCGTCAAATCCTCCCCTGTCGTCGTTGCGTTCTCGCGAGCTCTCCTCGCATGCAGACAATCGAATGGCAGGACAAAGGCGCTGATTAAAAAAAAAAAGGAGGGGGGGGGGTTTAATCCTTGGATGCAGTTGGCCGTGTAGGGTAGGTAGGTAGGTTGTTAGGTTGCCAAGCGACAAACCGTGCGTTGACCTACCCCATCGTTCGCAACGTGTACTACATCAGCGCGTTGTGCACGTTGTCATGGATACTGTGTATCCCCGCAGCTGGGAAAACGATTGTCTTCGAGATGTTATGCGTGCTATTATCATCGGAATCTTTTAATATTGGCCCCATTGATACCATCTCTCTCGACGCACGCAAACGTGGTTCCCTTTGATTTTTTTTTCTCTTCGTTATTCTAGAATAAAATACCAAGCACGAGCAAAAAGAAGAAGGAATTATAAAAATTTGTTTCTTCCGTACCCATGTTTATTTTACAGATATCGATTTCTAACGCTTATATAATGTTTGCGTACAAACGACACTTTTACAAACGCGACAGAACGAGCAATTTAATTTTCCCTGATATATATTTTCGAGAAAATAAATTTCTCAAACACGATATAAAGTGTGTACGTATGTGTCACATCCCAAAACTACTAAAATTACTAAAATTATAAAAATTTCATAGATTGTTCTATTATTTCTATGTTTTTAAGAATTTGTGTACAATTCTCTCTCTTATTGGTTTAAAAATTATTGAATTTATTTCTTTACTTTCAATTGTTATCTAAAATCGCACTTTGCATCACTTAATTGTTTGCAAATTTTATGAGCAAGTAATATTTCGACTTAAATCAGAATTTTTGCATATACTAATAAAACTTTAATAAATATGGATCTATTTGGATCGAAGACAATCGTTTAGATAATTTACCTAAAACTACATGAAAATATGGCCATTTTCGTTACATAAACCATTATAAGCCATATTTTTCATTGTTCTTTGCAGCTGGTTTCAGAGCCAAAATTATTCAGATATTCTTGATTAAAATTTTTTGCTTTCGAACAAGAAAGAAATAAACCTAAGAAGTTTTTAAATTTCGATAACTTTTAGCTGGTACTGTAAAAAGCCAAAATATCCTTAATACAGTTTCCTATTTTACATTTAAAATTTGTCAGCTCGTTCAACGGCCGGCGGAACGAGATGAGCTTACGTCCCGTGCTTCGAAGGAACAATTCAGAAGTTACACCGCGAATTTCCATTATGAGCGCTTCTTAGACAATTGGCAGAGCGTACCCTCAATACCCTCACCATTGCAGCCCTTCAGTCATCGCCATTTATCCATTAACGTGTGTGGTGGCATCGGGGACAGCGAGGACAGCGGCATGCATGCGCTCACTGTCAGGATCTCGCGAAATTCCGTTGCGCTTGATGTAATTACGCGGGAGTTAAAGGGGCTGCGTTCGGCAAGCGGGCCTGCCGTATTGTTGCCGGTTTGATCTCTCCCGTACGGGCTGATTTAGCAGACCAATCCGTCCGTCGAAAATCGTTCCTGGACACCGAATCTCGAAGTCTTGCCGATGCACCGAACCGCGTGTCCCCTCCGCCCGTTCCCGTCGGTGCGGTACCACTTCTCCCCCCGTCCCCCTTTTTCCCCCCTGCCCGCCACCCCTGTCAGCCAGACACGTGGATATAGCCACGGTCGTACATCGTATAATGCAGCAGACTACCGGTCCGCCGGTCGTAAACCGGGTGCAACGGCATTCTGAGTACCGACGCTCCCACAGCCGCCGCCGCCGCCGCCACCGCCGCCGACGCCGACGCTCTCCGCCGCGCTCTCGGCTAGCTCGCAACCGACGTCAATGATGGTTATCGGCACTGGATTATCCGCCGCTCAGCTCTACGAAGTTCTACGATAATTCTTAAAATCTATGAAAATAATTTAACGAAACGTTCGAACGATTGAACCGTAAGCAAAGCGATTTCGATCGCTTTGCGCGTCGAAGTCAAAAAGGATTAGAGAGAAAGAGCAGGAGGTTTTTTCATTAAATTGAGGTTGATTTCAAATGAATTGGTGGAAGAGAAGGGAGGAAAGATGACTCCTTGAAAGTGGAACAATCACGTAACTCCTAACGTGAATGTCCTATCTCTGTAAGCACGTAACATTCCATCCATTTATCTTTATAAAACGATATTGATTGCTCTAGTAATACAGCGCTCGTATAATAAAAGTCATTCTTGGTTCTTACGTAACGATTAAAGGGTATCGGCTTTCTTCTTGTTGCTCAACTGGAACATTTTCATGGAAAGTGAGGCTATCTCTACGTTCATGCATAAAGATATGTGAAAATGTCGTTAATTATACTCCGTTATATGTAGCAGACGTTATGTGAAGCGCTTTCTTTTACAATTGCTGCAGAATAATGGCAAAATATCGCTGATTAACTCATGCGGTTTAATTAGCAGTTGAGCACGTTTCTATTCCAACGAGGTTTTCGACTTATTGCGCAACGTGATTTCCGATCTGAAAATTTTTGGAAAGCGCGAACACACACTAAATCTATAATCTAAAACACTCTACGTAAACATGCATTCGGAATTACGAATGCACTCTGTTATACATTTGTCATTTTAATTTATACTGATGCGTGCTTCAACAACGGCAAACACACACTCGGCGTGTCGTGTTTAAAATTCAATATCGCATTGACTATTTATTATCTGCTGTACGACCGATAGCATGTTACTTTTTACATTTATATCTAATTAAATACGTTACTGCTGCTGGAAATCGAATGAATTTATCTGTATTTACACAGCTGCACTTACAACAAACTGCAGCCGGTTTAGTCAGCTTTAGTTGACATTTCCTCGGAAGAATCTCTTTACGACTGTGTTCTATATCTTATATGTGAAGGCAGAACGCAGATACGTCTAATACGTTAAAGAGGGGAGATTACGATGTAAATGTGACATAATCATGTTTCATTCTCATGATTTAAGTGCAGAATAACATTGGAAAAATTAAGATGTTAAAATTAATTTACATTATACTTGTCATTTCAACAGTTTACAGTCAGAGAATTTTTTCATATTTCATGTGTGGCAAAAGAAAATTTAATTAAACAAGAATTATACTAAAAACGTGTTGACTAATATAAACTATTTGTTTTATAAGCAGTAAAATTTATATTTTCAACTTTGAAGGTATTTCGAAGTAACTGTTTTTCCCTTCTCTTATTTTATAAATCTAATTTTGCATCATAAATCGCTTAATTTTTATCAAATATTCCAAAATCAGTGATCTACAATGGTAATATAATAGACTTGGGAGAATACAATAAAATATTTCTTTTAATATTTCAAGTAAGTTATTTTCATATACTTGCACAAAAGTGTGAGAATTATTTTTTGAACTTAATTGAGCTGAAATGACATATATTATATATAAGTATACTTCAATGAAATATAACATTTTTTATAAAATACATATTGAACACTTGCACAAAAATATCATATACATAATTACATACATTCACGGCGCACAATCAGATGCAATAATCATAAGAATACTCTAAATATATCTAACATTTAGAATGTTATCTCATTATATATTTTTCGCATTTATGGTATATACATTCATGTAAATGCGTTCGAAGAAGTAAAAATACAAGCAACGAATACGTAATAGCAAGAAATATTGGAATATTTCGAAGAAACACGCGAGGTGAATAGAAAAATGTAGTTTTGCCGATGTTCTATCGAAACATTTCGCATCTCGCGAGATATTCCGGTGAGAATCGTGCACGCGCGTTTGGGATCCTAATTAATCAGCGTCCATCGCGCGCACGTATGTACAATATAGCACCTCACGCGGACGCGCGCCCCCGCACGGCACAGCCGTCGGAGTAAGTGTGTACATGCACACCCTCAGTTTTGAGGGTCACGTTCACAGGCGCGGTGCGCACAGCATCCCCCGTGACGCCAACGTCGTTGATTCGGTGGTTGCGCGAGGTCCGGGCCGCGAGGGGCGCGAGACTCGGCCCGAGAGAGAAAGGGGTGAGCGCGAGGAGATGGACGGGCGGGGTGTGCGGAGGGACGGGAGGGGGAAGAGAGAGCGATGGACTGCCAGAGGAGCAAGGGTTAGCCGGGGTGGAGCGGGGTACCGACGGCGACGGGGCAATGACGGCGGCGGGATGCAAGGGGGTGCGGATGCACAGCTGAGCCGTCGTCGGTCGATGCAACTGCACGCAAACCCCTCCAACGGTTGGCGCTTGCATTCGCTTCCCCTTCTCTTCTTTCTCGCTTTCCGTGCATCCCTCCCTCTTTCCTCCGCCGTTCCTTCGATCTCTCTCTCTCTCTCTCTCTCTTCTTCCTCCCGCAACCCCGTACCCGTCTTGTTACCCCTCCATTCTCGTTGCACCCTCGGTCAATGACCTCCGCGCGAGGTAACGCATCGCAACGTCGACTACTCCTCCTCCCCTCCTCTCTCTCTCTCTCTCTCTTTCTCCGTCTCTCTTTCTCTTTCACTCGATATGCCCTGCTCGTTCGTTCTCTCACCTTGTGCCTCCCTCCCGTTCACTCTTTCGTGTATTCAGCAACCACTTCGCTTCCTCCCTCAGTGATGCAGTTTGTTTACATCGGTGCGGGACTTTTAATCGCGATCGATTCGTCGTAGCCCCGACTCGCGCGAGCGCACCACGCGTTCGGTTAATTAACGTACCCGCGAATTTTCCGAAAGAGGAGAAGTGTGTGTGAGAGAGAGAGAGAGAGAGAGAGAGAGAGTGTGTGTGTGTGTGTGTGTGTGTGTGTGTGTGTGTGTGTGTACGAAAAGGCGCGAGAAGTTAAACGATGAGCCAACGTCGGCGGAGGAGAGCTGTCGCCAGGGTCGCCGCTAGGACTTGTCGAAGTTCTAGTTCGTGACCTGGGAGCAGGTGCCGGATGCCGGTCCGCGTATACCCACCCATTCTCCCACTTTATTCTCCCCGAGCACCCAAGTTTCGACGGGTGCTTAAATTCTCTGTCAGTATGGCTAACAAGATTAGGTGAATTAATTCAGGATGATTAATTAGTGCGCGCATGATATCGGACCGACATCGCCGCAAAATAATCGGCGAGGAAATTCACGTGCATTTTAATGCGGTGACTTATCGCGCACTAATTAATTATATTAAAGGACATCATGATGAGGCTCCACGGTATATGGCCACTGACGCTTTAAAGTCCATTTGCAATCGGTGTAAATTAATTTTATAATCTCGCTTTTATTCACTTTCTATTTTCCTTTAATTTTTAGAAGTAGAAAAAGATAGAAAGTTAGTTAAATCGAAAGTGCAGTTAATGATAAATTTTTTTGATGCAAAGTTTAAGGAAACAAGAAAAGACAAAAAAGAAAAAGTAAAGCAGAGATTGTTTAAAGTGATAGGTAATAGAAAAGAAGCTAAGAATGAGAAAATAAAACTTGTAACGTCTACTTATATCGTTATTTATATTTGAAGCTAATATATATGGGAAGAATCTCTCGTTACACGAGACATGCATGGCAAAAATTCTCACTGTTTTCCCATTACAATTAATGAAAGCTGTGTTCCGCTCGTCGCGGTGTACCGCAGATTATTGCGTTTTCTGGCTTCATTAAATACTGCCATTTGTTCTACCCAACAAATGAACAATTGAAATTTACCGTGTACTTCGTACGATTATTTATATCAAGTAAAATTTGTGTATCTAAATGTGTGTATGTGTGCGCGTGCGTTGTGTGTGTTTGAACCTATCTTCATTACGGACGTGCTTTGTATTTCTCTATTATAACGTAATTCTCAGTTTCCTTTCTCAGCTTCATCAAATTAAACAATTAAACGTGATCAGAATTGATTAAATTGAATTTTGCTAACCGGCATCTCAGAAGCCCGTCTTGAACAATCGAACTGGTATACTGCTGGCTGAAGAATCAGGTTTCTCTCACATTGGCCAAAAACTTGAAGTATTATGTTGACATACAGAGAGAATCTCTCAAAATACAGCATCTTTCGAAACAGTGGCAACAAATTTTTATTTTCCCAGTTCTCTCTCTCTCTCTCTCTTTCTTTCCTTATCTCTACCTCAGAATCGAAATAACGACTGAATTCGTCGACTGCAAAAGAGAAAAGGCTCGATTGATGTTGGCGGAAGCATTCTCTCGGGACACGTCAATTTGGGTGTCTTTCTCGGTTCCTTGCCCTTCCTATCCTTCCTCTTGAGCTGATCCCTATCATCTTCACGCTTCCTCCTTTAGGACTCTCACAGTCGGAATAATACAGCGGTGTTTTGTTTCACACTACACCCGTCATTCGTCTTCGCACGAAAAGGAAGATCATGCGCGAAATACGGGAGAAAGGAGGATGCGGATGAATTGTCTCGAAGCTTCAAGTATGTCCAAGTTACAAAATCTCGCAATTATAAACAAGTTATCCGATACATTAGAGAGAGAGAGGGGAATAGGTATTCGCGGCACATCGCTAAATAGAGAACTTACTGTATATTCTTTCGTCTGGCATATGCTCTTTTCTTTCTTTCGAAAGTTCTGTCTTTGCTGCTTTGGGGACTTAACAATCCGATTATTTCGCCTTCGAGAGAAGTGTCTAACGATGTCCAGCGGACACGCGACTTCGCGCCTTGAAGGTGTTTGCGGGTCCTTAACCCGCGTATATCACGTGCAATACTCGCTCACACGCGGCGGATGGAGGTGATGACGGACCTGGTGCGGCCGCTCCGTGGCCGGCCGATAAGGCAGCGGGGTAGAGCCGTTGGGTTACTTACCGGCCGGAGGCGATAACACGCATCCGGAACGTACGAAGTCGAACGATTACGCTCCGCGCGTCGGATTACGTTACGATTTAATGCGGGAGGGGAAGGGAGAGAGAGTGAGAGCAGATAACTGGCCGCCGGCGACCACGTATCACGTATCGTGGCGAGCGACCCTGCTCGAGGCAAGACTGGGATGGTCCTAAGGGACACATTGAGACTCGATGACCGTCTAAACTCTCGACGATCCAAGTCAATACCCTTGAAAACATCTTTTTTAATATGTCGTAGTTGTTTCAAAAGAAGTTCATAAAACTGAGAGATTGTTTGTAACGTCAAAATGACTTTACGGCGAAACATGGAAGTACATGGAAGGAAATGCCTGTTGTACGTCAATCTGTTACGCATCATTCAAGACAATTATGCAATTAAAATTAACAAAATGCAACTTTCTGTTTCAAATTTACCTTATAAATGGGAAAACTTTAGTCTATATTAATTTCAGATTCTATTTTTACCACTAAAATTTAAAACATAAAATTTAAGTAAAACTAGTGACACGCGTGAGAAATTTCTGCGCGAGAAGGAAATATATTTGCGAGTCAGCGTCGCAACCATTACGCAAATTGGTATGGCTTTAAACAAAGGGACTGTACGGGCAAAATTGTGCAAACGTAACTTTGCAGAATGCTTTGCGATACCGTAGAATTTACCGTAAAACTTGCACTACGAAAACATCGCTAATCGCGTGCGTTTAGTCGCGCCGTGTCGACGTATCACATTTATATTTTAAGCACAGCGATGTGTAAAATGGATTAAAAGATATGCACGCGTGCATAAATACAATAAAATGCCCCGCAGGTATTATTCAAATAATGGCAGTTAATACCGTGCCATTCAGGGCGCATAGGATCGCAAATGACTCGATTAATATCGCGATTAATAAAGCAGTAACTCTTCATTCATGTTCCCTCGTACTCGCCTACTCTCGCAGGTAATTTTCATTGGAAAACCAACAAAGGGAGGGAAAAAAGTAAATAGGATACAGCTGTTACACATTTTTCATTTCGCTGCAATAATTCGACGCGATTTCCCATTTTTGTATAGTCATCTTATATATGAAAATCCCTCATCTTTCGATTTATCTCCTCCATCCTTCACTATACAACGCTACTAAATCATACTTCCTAGACTAGAGAGGGGACGTTAACGCAGAAGACGATTGGTAATCAAGCATTCATCGTATGCCCAAAGCCTAACATTAAAATAAACTATACGAATTCGTACCAGTAATAGTTTTCTTTCGAAAGAAACGTCGTAGAACCATCGCATCATTTTTTTCTTTTTTCCTTCTATTCATATTTTAAGAGATTTTTGAAATATTAACGCTCAATATAAACAAAAAGAATGATTTGGTTGAAATAAAGAAAATTTGAAAGTAATTATATTGAATTATTAAGCAATCAAATTGAACGTTTAAGATGATTGCTAAAATGTCAAAACTTTTTGCAGCAATGTTATTGTGCTTGAGTGTCCTACATAATTATTCTGATAGTCTAATAAAATTATTTTTCTGATGTGTAGCCGACTGAATTTTCAGATACTGCAATGAAATTGATTCTTCTGTGTAAACGTTACCAATAGTTTAATAAAAGATCTATCAATACGATATATAAAATGGATGAAAACTAATGAAAACTGATATCTAAACATGAAATCTGAGAAATGTTTTCAATTCTTTATCCATTTTCTATTGCAAATGTATACGATATCACGTCATAAAACAATATTGGAGAACGAGAGCAACGGGTGTCATTCTACTTGGAAGTAACAGAACGAATGTCCTAGATCCCATATATGACATTTACTTCACTGCTGTTCATTGCTACGTAGAATGACGTCGATTTTTCGAAAACGATAGAATTTTTACGCTTAACCGTAACTGTTTTTTATTTTTACGTGAATTTATAACAAGAAATGATATGGTCCTTGAAATCTTGATAGATATCGAGAGAGAGAGGGAGAGAGCTGAGTTTCCTGAACATTGCCCTTGGGTGGCATTCTTCCTAAGAGCGTCAGGAGGAAACTGTTTAAGTTTAAGGAGGAGGTGGTTTAAGTTTCTCTCGCGCTCTTTCATAAATAATTTTATATAGCCATAGCGGACGATTAACTTTGGTGGAATCTCACTTTACGAGAATTCCTCAGGCTCTAGTCGAGAATTGAAGCTGTCTGCAAATAATCCGTTTTAATCCTCACGATTTCCCATGCAGAGAAATTGCTGTAATTTTCATAAAATGAATTATATTGTGCGAGAAACATCTTGATGAACGATCAGTCGTCCAAGCTAATAATTTCTGATTAATATTTACAATCATGTAAAGCGTAAAGAAATACAAGCAGCGTCAGTGTTAGAATTAATATTTAGTATATCTATGTATCATATATAGTACAGCACCGCCTTTTTTATCTTTCATGATATCAATTGGATTTACAAGTTTGAATATTAATTTTCTTTAAATCATGAATGTACGGGAGAGATTGTTATCAAAATAACAGAGGAATTGAATTATCTAAAAGTATTTTGCGAAAATAGAGTTTGTTCTGTCCGCAATTTATCTTCTCTCGTGAAAATCCCAGATTCGAATTGTTTGTGCGATATCGAGAAACGCGGCGTTCGATGCGGACGTTAATCGATCTCTTAATTCCGTACAAGTACCCGCAAGTGACGGCACGGGGTGCATGAACTTTCAGCGGGTCCGAGAGAGCTTTCGAAACTTCGTGGATCCAGTCGAATCGGCGAGGCGAGGAAAAAATGGGAGTGGTGTGTTCCTCGTTATCTGAAGCCGACGATTGCCGTCGATTCTCGCCACTGAAAAACAAGAGAGGAGCCAGCTCCTCCTCCCCTTCTCAACCCCGTAGCGTACGTTCTATCCAAATCTCCTCCGCACCATGACCATCCGCAAGCTGTCCTCTTTTCTCCCTCGCGGAGTACCAACGCTCCCGCATCCCGCTTTCATCCCCTCTACCTCGCTCCTCCTCACCCCGCGGGATTCAGCGATTGACGAGCCACGACGAGAAGAGGAGCGAAGAAGACCGGCAAAGACAAATAGAAGAAATACGTAGACTCGATGAGGAAAGGGAGGAGAGAGGGGAGCAGGAGGAGGTGGTGACAAAAGGTATCGAAAGAAAGTCGGAGAAAGAAAGAAAGAAAGAGAGAAGGACAAAGGCGAACACGAAGTCGGGGCGATATGGGGCTGCAGGGGGTTGAGGGAAGAAGAGAGCGCTAGGTGGTGGCGGAGAAGGGGAGTTGGCCTCGCGGTGTGCATTGAACCCAAACCGGTATCGAGCCAACCAACCCAACCCAACCCACCCAACAGCCGCCCCTATCTCGCTGTATCCCCGCACGTATGTAGGTAGAGGTGCTGCACACCGAGAGGCGCGCATCGTGGCTGCTGCTCCTCTTCTCCGTGCACCGCGGAGCCTGTGCTGTGGTGTGCCGTTGCCACCGCCGTTACACGAGAGCCCGGACCTGCCACAAGCGAACTCGTAGTGCGCAGCCGGGGAGTGTTTACTATCGGCGCGCATGCTCACCGTGCCGACCGGCAGGCACCCCCTGAGCCAGCGATTCATGTTCGCTCCCGCGACGGTATAGTGGGGAAGGCAACATTGAAGGTGGTGATCGTGGCAGAGACCGTGGGGAAGGGGACGACTGGTGAGATAGGGGGAGAGAGGGCGTGAACACGAGGACGAGAGGTAGAGGTAGAGAGAGAGGGAGAGAGAGGGGAGGGAGAAAGAGAGCGAAAGAGGGAGAGAGGGAAGCGGAAAATGCTAGTGGCCGTTATCGGATATGAGGCTGAGAGAAGATGGAGGGAGAGAGGAGTGCAGAGGTGCAACTACCGTGACGGCGATGCTGGGTAGGGGAGAACGGCAGACTATGCCCACGTGGTGGGACTGGGCTGCAACCGGAGAGAGAGAGGTGCATTCCAGGTGGGGAATTCCCCTCGTCGACTCTCGTTTTATAGCGCGTAACCTACACCCTGTGCATCGGCCGCCGAACGACGGCGACTGCACACGGTCGCTCTCACCCGCCCGCGCCCGTTCGCCGATGCAACGGCGGTCGCGGCCGTTCGTCCGTCTGCCCGCTCGCCCACGGCGGGAGAGAAAGTGCAGCGGATGCGGCGACACTGGAGCCGGAGCGAGGGTCGACCGATTAATGATAGTTCGGTGCGCTCTCGACATCGCCGGCGCGCCGCCGAATACACCAGCGAATGCGCGAAGATCGAGAGTCGTTGAGTTTTCCCGACTCGCGAGCCGTCACGTTCGAAATCTCGTTCTGCGAGATGTACGTTACGATTAAAATGGACGATGGAAGATGGACAGAAATAACGACAAGAGCGAATAGAATAATGATAATACACATAGAAAAATATCATTCTAATCCTTTATGAAAAGAGATTACTCAATTTATTTTTTTCTGTTCTAATAAGTAGATAACGGTTATCTTCAACAAAGAATATTTTTTTGATAATAATCTTGAAATATATACTTGTTACAAATGTTAGGAAAAAACTCATCATCATACACTTGAATAAGAAATTTATATTCTTTCGAAGAATATAATAAAATTGTAGAAGGGATAATAAATAAATCCTATTTTATTTTAATTTAATAATATTCTTGATTGAAATATTAAATTACCAGAATTCAGAATATATCTTCGATAAATTTAATAGTTATAGGTTAATGAACTTATCATAGATTTGCAAATATATAGACTCATAAGTTATTTAAAAATAAGTGATATTTATTTAATTCAAGTACATATTTTTTTGTACTTACACAGAAGTCTGCTTTGGATAAATATATTTCAAATAAGTGATGAATATATTTTAAGACTATTCATCAAGAAAATATTGTTTGCAAAGATAATAAAAAAGGAATAGCTATTTTTTTGTACACCATTATAGGAAAATCTTGTTATTTACAAAATAACGCTTACTTAGCAGATACGTTCAATCTCTTTTTTTTTTAACAAACGATGGCTGTAAAAATAGTCGAGACGTCTGCATAAATAAAGTCTGTAAGTGTCAAACGCAAGTAAGTACCTACTAGACAAAGGACTGTATTTAATTCACATCGTCATTACATAAAAGGAACGTAAAAATAGAAAAATCCCCCGTTTGGTCGATTATGCAATAAATGTTCCGCGCAATCGCTGGCGGTTCGAGATAACGAATTAAACGAAGTGACAAATGAAGTCTGCGATACGGTGCTCGCGTAAACGGGGGGGGGGGGAATTTGCGTTGTCACGGCGACAAGCGGAGAACGTCAAAGGCAATTTATAAAAATCGCGATGACGGTGATAAAACGCCGCGATTCTACGGTAGACGCTTTTTCGAAATCTGACGCGCGTTATGCAACGCGCGCCCGCGCCGCACACAAGTGAATCGAACGGTCCGATAATGTACGCATGTCAAACGGGTTTTCCTAGATTACGGTCTTTAAGGCCTACGTTCAAGGTAAAACCGGCCTGGCTGCGCCTTATCACTCCTGCACATCGCTGCATAATGCACGCTGCTCACCTGTGCGACGGAGCGTGAAATTATTGACGAAAGCGCGAGATCGGATATACCAATCGATATTATTAGGACCCGTGGGTCTGTATGCGTGTGACCAAATAGAATGTACCACGGCAAATGTTACAACTAATGTATAATAAACAGCAAACGTTTCGCTACAGTAAAAGTTCATGTATCGCCTTTACGAAAATAAAATTCGATCTATGATAATAATTGCCAAATTACTACTACTCAGATTTAAGCTAATTGCCAACTGCACTTATGATCGTTATAATTAATATCTGAAATCGCGAATTTTTTTTTCCTCATAAAGTGTTACGTGAAATCGTAGTCGTAAAAGGTTCGTAACGGAAATAACAGTAGTAAAGTGTAGCAATGGTCAGACGGCGAGTTCTTTAATCCTCTTATCTTGGAACGATTACGATTCTAATAAAATTACCGTATTAAGCAAAAGTGAACAAAAAATTCACACGCCTCGCAAATATCGATTCTTTTGATGCAATGTAAAGTGTCCGCGCAGAAATACTGTAAATAAAACAATTAAGAAAACATGGTTCTGATCGCGCGTGCATGCGCGCCATGAGGACTATTTGTATTAATGATTCGTGTCTACGAGCTATTATTTCAATGCAACGTGGTTTCTGCGATATGTCAGATAAAAGCTATCGGGGCATATTTTAGTTTCTCATTTCTAAGAGTCGAACACGACAATGCGCGAAATAGATAACGTCACATAACGAAATCATTATTCCCGAGTTTTTACATGACGTTTCTTACTTATTAAATTCTTCAAGAGCATAAAACGCAACATTTTCGGTATACATTATTATCGTTAATTAACGCGTGTAACGCAACTACCGCATAGAAAGCTGGCGTTAAAGTTAAATCTTCGTTGAAATCGATTACAAATTTATTTTAAAAAGCAGTAAAAGCAGTGGCTATCTATTTATTGGTCATAACAAAGTTTCTCTTACATTTCCATAATTAGCATTTTGAGGCTAAAATTGTGTTTATTCCTGGCCAACTTAAAGATCCATCACTTTCTTTATCCTCAGTTCTCGCGATTTAATTATCTACAATATTTCTCAATTTGCTATTCATTGATTCATCCATCCGAAACCAAAGATATATACGCCAACTAGAGAAATCATAGCTTTAAAATGGCTTTTAAATTTCACCAGAATCATATTAACACAAGTAAAAAAATTGTGTTAAATTTAACAAATGTCGCTTGTTCCAAACGATCCACAGAAATCTTTTTGTTAATTTAACATATTAAGCATATGTTAGATAGCAACATAAATATTATGTTATATTTTAACATAAAAATAAATGTAAATTTTATAATTTAACATAATTTTTATGTAACAATTTAATGAGAAAAAATTATGTCAAAGTAGCACATGTAACATGTTACTTTAACACTATTATAATATTAATGTAACATATATTACGAGATCACGTCGAGAAATAACAGTCGTTCTCATATTATGGAATAAACTCTATATTAATCGTGTAAAATTAAAAACACGTTCACATTGTGTTACTTTTAAATCTTTTTCAATGTAACTCTAATAACTTAACACTTCACTTGTGTTAATACAACAGTAATATGTTAAAGTAACAAGCAAATATGTTAAATTTTAACATAAAAATTTTAACAAAGACCGATTTTAACGTCAATACGAAATGTTTTTTACTGTGTACATATCATATACTTTTTTTACAAACTTTTACTCCTTGATCAACTTGGATTTGATTTTTTTTTTTAAACATCGAGACAACTAAAAATAAGAAATTTCTAGCAAACTTCAGAAGAAGAACGAGACAATGATGTTACTCAATACCTCTCAATTAATCTCAGGATACTTTACTTTAACAGAATTTTAGATTAAAATGTACTTAGGTAGTTACAAAGACAAATAGTTTTAATAAAAGAGATATGATAAATGATGACTTTCTTCGACATTCTTGAAGAAAAAAAACCGTTTTCAAATCGAACGGAGGGAATTTATTTGACGATTGATGATTTTAGAGTCGTACGCGACGTGCTATTCTCTGGGCGAGCGAGCGAAAAATCGAGAGAGAGAGAGAGAGAGCAGCGCGTTTGAGCGCGGCCGCTAAAAACAAGGCGCGGTTACGTAACCGCGCTCGCAGCGCGCAGCAGTCCGACGACCTTCCTCTATGGAAAGGATAGATCTGAAATAGCAACGACCCGAATATGGGTCAGCATGCATTGTGGCGCGACTCTCCTCACGCAGAGCGCAGCGCCGCGTCGCTCCGCTCCGCTCCGCGCCGCGCCACCGCGCCGCATCGCCTCGAGAGGCGGCGGCAGAGGCGGCTTTTACGCTCACGAAAATAGACACTTTATCAGACCAGCTTCTCCCTAGCCAACTCCGCTTCGCTCGTAGGATTATACGCCGTGCCGTTTGAATTGCTCCTCGTTACCGCAATGTCGGTTACCTTCCCCCTCCCCTTGCCACCCCTCACACCCGATCATATCGCGTGAATCTTTAGAGATGGAATCTCCCTCGCCGAATTAGTGAGACTCACCTGCAGCCATTGATTTTCCCACGATATTGATATCAAACGTTCCTTTTCAAGATTGCATCCGTTGATGGGAATATTTCTCTTTTTTTTTAATTATAAAATTAAGCGTATTGTCTTTTTTTAACAGTGATGATACAATAAATGTTAAACGTATCTCTGCGAGACAGAAACGGCAGGATAAGCTTTGAAATAATAAAAGAATTGAGGCTTTACTCTTTCTCTCTCAAAATCTAATTTTTGGTTTATACGTAATGCGTATTTATATATTTGAAAAAATATATAAATATATAACTGTTCAGTATTTTACGTTTATTGTTTTTATTTGAAAATTTATTCTTGAGACAGTATAATTTTTTTAAATTATTACTTTCAATTTTTCTATCGAAAAATTTTCTAATAACCTAATTTTTTCAACTATTCACTCTTTAAAAATGGAGGGGGAAAAGGGAGATTCCCTTTTTCAAATGTGTCTGGCGCAGCGCAAAGCTTTTGAATGTCAATAGCGAGACATTATTCGAGCGAGAATTATATCGTAGACGCTCATTGGTACTTCGCGTCTCTTTTTTTCCAACCTTTAAGATCGTTTGTATAGCGGAAGAAGCTCATTTACGTGCGGCACGGTGCACATAGAATCGACAAAGGCACCGAGTGGAGTGCAGAAGGAAAAGAATGAAGAAGGTCGAAAGAGAGGGGGGGGGGTTAGGTCGGGAAAATGAAAAGACGAAGGAGAGAAATGAAAGAAAAAGAATGAAGCAACGTATAATATATACAACAATGGAAATAGGTCATAATATACACATCTTACGCCTATTGTGGTTATTCGGTTATTTATTTCTATTAAGAAATAACATTTACGCATTATTTTTGAGACATCACGTCATGCTAATAAATGCACATACACTTGTACCTTTACGTAGAAGAATAAGCAGGCAAATATAGCATTCATAATACACCCATAATACATTTGCAATTATAATTGGGGTAAAAATAGCCGGAGTATACTATTTTTAGTTGACTTCAGTAAAAATTTCATATGTACATAGCGCAAGGATACGCGTAGGGATTGCAAATAGTGCAGCATTTCTGTAATTTGGAAGAAATAATGCAATTTTAATTACACCATTTTAATTAGGAAACAATCTCGACTAATTATTGTAAAATCTTATTCGGATTAACTAATACTGGCACCCCAGGTAGATTGTTTCACCGGCGCGACAACTTTCGCGAGCTTTACATCAGCCACATATTATATATTCGCAAAGCTTGGATTTAGACGCTAAAAGCACGGTGTAGCAGCTCGCTCGGTGTTTGTAAATTAGCCGTCGGTACTACAAATGACTGCGGTATAAAGTTCAACGCGCATCAAAGAAAACACAGAAACTAACAAACGGGAAGGAATGCGACGGAATTATCTGTTATGTAAGCGCGAAGCTCTACGCCAGGAGCCTCGACTCGCCCCTTCTCGCATAAAAGTGCGCTTCTGTTGACACACCGCGGCCCGCTTTTAATTGTCTCATTGGCGTCATCTCGTTGCAAAAGACATTCGAGAGAACGGCTTATAAATTATTGATGCATGACCTTTCCTTGTATCGCGGCGTTTTCAAAGGGACACTCCACTTCCGCTTTCGTCCGTTTTGGTTCTACGACCTACTTTCCTCTCTCGAGAAAATATTTCCATCTGAGATGGCCGACGAGAGCACAACAGTCGAGAGGGGGTAGTTCGGACCGGACGTCACGTAGCACGGCTGAGCCACGAGGTACAAAGTATTCGCGAAGAAGTACTCCGCAAAGCAAAGAAGCGAGAATAAAGAAGAGAGAGAGAGAAAATCACCGATGGGAGGGAAGAAAAGACGTGATGACGGTAGAGGGGTGCTTGGGGTAGGTCGATCTATTTTTATGCGTTCCCGGGTTACTGCGTTTACCTCGATTAACGCATTAGCCGTTAAGTTCATCATCTGTGACCGGAACAATGTCGTTAACATTGTGTGTTGCATATATACAATGTCCCAGAATCCTCGATAAATATTCTAGCATGATTTCAAATTAATTGATCAAATTCACAAGTGAGATGAAAATCCCGAAATAAAGGATAAAAATATCAAAAGTAGCTAAAAATATATAGCAAGATAGATTAATAGTATAATAGCGAAAAGTCAAATGTTAAGACAACAAAAATAGACAGAGAGAGAGAGAGAGAGAGAGAGAAGCCAAGTTGAAAAAGTGTCGACGCGAAAAATGCTAAGACGAAGAGTAGCGGGATGACATGAAAGAAAGAGAGAAAAAGAGAAGCACGGTGGCATCAAAGACGAAGAAAGAGGAAGAGAGGAGGGACATTGGGGTAGGTCAGACGAAAGCACGAAGAGAGCGCACCGCGCCTGACGTACATGTACGCGAGCAAAGGTGGGAGCGAAGAGAAGGAGGAGTAGGAGGAGGGGGGTGGTTGAATAAGTTGAACGGAGAGCCGCATACGGGGACTCGGGTGATGGTAAGAGGAAAGTAGGAAAAGCAAAGAGGAGAAGAAAGGGGAGGAAGGGGGGGGGATGAGTACGCGCGAGGGAGGGAGCAAGATGCAAAGGGATGCGGAGCGGAGAGTGAAGGAGAGGCAGCCCTCCGCGGAGGGTTGCGGCTTTCGCTACGGCGCGAGGTCAGCGTTCCTCAACCTTTGCCCCAGAATGCCCCTGGTAATGCCGATACGCGACGCTTTCGAACCTCGTTAATCGCACCGCTGCCGCTCGTCGCAATTTCAACCCGCGCGGCCATACGTCACGCGCGTCCAGGCAACTGCTCTTGGGCACTGTCGCAACGCGCGATTTAGGACCCACCGCGGATATTTATGTCACGAGGGAGGGGGAGGGGGGGAAAGGGCATCGCCTTGATGACATTTCCGGTGTCCCACTTCGGGATTCACGCTTGCCTTCGCGACACGTGATGCGTCTCCACACACGTAGGGCTCTTTCACTTTCGCGCGGATGCCTAAAGCTGCATTTTATATACCGCGCGTTGCAGTTAATTACTAATTTACTCGCGTTTACGAGCAAGTCTTAATCCGAAATTAGAGCTTGTTTTCGCGTTGTTCCATCCATCATTGTTCAGTACCACTCAATTTTATCTTATTCCCGCTTTATGTCCTCGACTGATGGACGCTTCTTCCATCGTCACCGTTGTCGTCGCTTGGTACATATCGGAGAAAATCGTTTCGCGTTTACGAGAAGGAAGGATCTATTTTCACACATACCCTATTTAGGATCTTTCGCAAATATTTACGCTATGCCCCGAACGTGAACTTTCGAAGTTGGCACTTCCGCTATTGCGTTCTATGTATATCGGAAAGCCAATCGCGTTTATGGTAGCGTTTACGAGGCCCTCACGTGACGTGTCGCACTTTGTGTTACAGCATCAAATGTTGCAAAAATCATTACATTAAAATCTTTATTGCCATTATTATATTTTGCTGTATATGTATTTGCTATAAATTAAATTTATAACTAATTGAATTTGAATCATGTAATATGAATGAATTATACAAAAATATTCTGATTTTATTATATTTTTTGTTACATCTGTTAAGTTACAAATCAAATATACTCTTATATATATTTTTGTCTCTGAAGTAATTTATTTAGTTCATTTTTCGCACATTGCATTTAGAATGCAATCACAGAAACATTACAAAATTAACGAGATAAAAAAATAAAGTGTAACATGACATCCATTGGAGGCATATACGTGTGAATCTGTGCAAAGCATCAAATTTCAAGCGAGTAGTATATTTGCAATTTTATCTCCCGAGAATTTATTTTACGCATTTTTATTCGATGCGCGTGCAATTCTATTTTGTAAACTGTTTTTCTGTGAAGTTTTATTTATTTAGTAGCGCTTATACACCGCGAATTTTCAATTGAAACGTTACATTCATTACATCTCGCGTTAAGCGGTTCGTGCGGATATTTATGGCCGCGTTGAACGTAAACTTTCAGTCTCGACTCGTTTCCGGCGTCCGTTCATCCGGCCGTTTGAATGATGCATGCGAATCAACCCTACGAGATAACTCGTTAATTTCAAACTATACTGCTTACATAATTTGCAACCGGATTGCAAGAAATCACTTTGGATAGAAAATACAAGATTCTGCACTTTTAAATTGTATTTTCCATCAGCAATTTCAAAGTTTCAGAATTTTAAAATAAACTTGCAGATAAAAGGTAAAAAAAAACTTTGTTAATTTTAAATGAGCTAATTTTTTAATTTCAATTAATTATTTTTAAATCATAAATTAGCTGTCATTTATAAATTAAAATTAAAAATTTACCTATATAAAAGAAGAAAAATTATAAAAGAAATATGTCTCCTATAAAAAATTTCTTTATTATTTTTCATATAAGTTTAATTTACAATAAAATATTGAATTTATTGAGAATCTATTGTAATTATTTTTATTATTGAAGAGTAATCCACTTAAAAAGAATATCATATTCTAATTTTATACAATTAATAATGTTTTTAAAACGAAGTTTTTAATTAAATTTAATTTTTAACTTAATTTGCAACTGCGTTAATTTTTTGTTTATGTAACTTTTGTCGAAATTAAGTTAATTCTCTAAGCCTTTGACTTCATTTAATTTAAAAAACACATTAATTTATCCAATCATGATTAACTCAGTGTTTGTCTTCCTCCAGAGATTGTTGTTGATTCGCGACAACAGATAAAATATTAAAGGGGAATAAATGCTGCAGATTATCTGTATTACGTCGTCGCGACCGAAGAAAAAATCAATCATACATGCGCGTTATAAAATTGATTTCGCGTGGCTTTTATATGAAATCTATATTCTCGTTTCGCAATTTACGGCGGAATTTCACGAACATTTCGGATCCCGCAAACTTACGCTTAGAAAACGAAACGGTTGTCGATCGCAGAAATTTGCCTGTCGACGACGACGTACTGGGGCTTCAAAAGCTTCGCTGCTGCCCGATCCTATTAAGAGTTTCAAGACTTTGTTGTCAGCGTGACGAAATCGCAAAGTCGATTACGAGCTACGTTTGCCGCATTACGAGCCATTTACATTATAAGTGTGGATCGTGGGTTTTCGTGTTTAATTATACTTCGCCCAAAGTTTCTTCTTCTTACGGCGGAATTACAGCAACTTCTTGACGGATTAACCCTCCGCGAACAAGCCCGGGTTCACTCGAGACCCAGACAGATTTTTCCATTTCGCCTCAAATTCAGGCATGGATGAAAAAAAAAAACGTTTCGGGTTACATATCACTGCACAATGATATCCCCTGAATGTTGAAAGAGTACACTAAAATATTTTCAGATTTTTTTACAGCCCGAAAACCCTTTGAAAAATACAACCGTTTACCAGTGACCCAGTTGGTCTGGCCAGCAATGAAAAACAGATTGGTCTGCGGAGGATCAAGATACCGTTTCAATTACACCGGGTGAAATTTCAAAAATTTATATATATATATATATGTTTTTTTGGTACAATTTTTATTTGCTACACACAACTGCGGGAAGAAATTGAGGGCAGTTTCATCGAAAGATGCAAACGATCGCCCAGATTCTAATAACTCAGTCCGTAAAACATCCTTCGAAGGTTTTGGGGTCACTCTCGATCGAAGATAGCCGACTGTGTTAGTATATTTGTTTTATGTCCCTCGCGAACTTATTTGGCACGAGCGTCGTATGGAAAATTCATACGTCGCTCCAAAGAACGCGTATATAAATCGTATTCGAATCGAAGGGAATTTTATCGATATATTTCCGCGAAGAATCTCTTTGCTCGTCGAGGCCGCATTCCTTTGTAAATACTTAACAAAATGCAGACGGAGTAAACGAAGAGCAAAATAGGGGGAAGGGCAGAAATGCGTCGTCCAGAGAATGACGATGAAAAATATTAAACGGAGAACAGAGTAAAGTCAAGGCAAATCCCGCGCGATTGGAGGCAGGGTGGGGAGGGGGGGGGGGAATATCGCGTTAATTCGCATCGTGACGCAATGTGCGATTCATAAAGAATATAATCCCCGATATAGTTCCGCGCGTCAGATAATTTACCCGGGATAATCCCGCCCGATAATTCACTGTCGAATCCGATTATCTTCGCGGGTCTGTCGATCGCAGGCGCCACGTCGTTACCATTATTACCGTTGCCGGTACCCATTCGTACGGCAAATGCTAATGCTACCGCGAATTAGTCCACGAATCACCCCCTCGCCCACCCATCCCCTCGTTGCGCCTGCATTTGCACGGCCGCCGGTGGCCACGGTGCTGCATATCCCGCGCCCTCCTGCGCGGGATCCGCACTTCCGCTTGCCGAGCGTAATTGCTATCGCGAACTGTGCACCGGTCCGTCCTTCGACCGGCTGGTTGCATAACGAGGCATGCCGAGCGCCGCCTGCTTCTCGATGCCGGCCTCCGCGAACGCATGTCACGCGGGCGCCGATTGATTTCGTCGTGCGTGCGTGCGCGCGCGCGTGCGTGCGTGTATGCGTGCGTAGTGCACTCCGTAAACTTTGGTCAACGACCGGCGGACCTTGATGCATCCTTCAAAATCCGTTCGTCATTCTTATCAAAGAGATTTTCCGGCGCCATATCCAGGGGTTAGATATCTAAATCTAATGTGACTTAGATATCTAAAAGTAGTACATATACGTATCACTTACGAATATAAAATGCGATTAGATATTTAGATTCTAAAAATAGTATATGATAGACGAATGGAACGATAACAGTTTAACTTATATATAAGACGAAAAATAGAAACATAGTAGATCATGAGAATAGGTGTAGCATCAGGTGTAGGGCACTTTAGTTCTCTTTATTCAGGCATTATTATTATTATTAACTCAATGGACAGTAAATAATGATTATGCGAGGGAGTGTTAAGACGCCGGACACGTCATCTGTCGGCTTATGCAAGCTGACGCTGCTATTTCTTCAGAAACTACGCGTGTTTACGACACAGCCGACTACAGTGGCATAAAATGTACCTAATAATGAGAGCGTAAAAGTGTAACTACGAATCGTTATTTGTTCGGAATGTGTGTAGGTCGACAGAGGAGGATAAGGAGCACGAAGAAAATGAAGGATTTAACTTCCGTTGTAAGTAGGATCTCGCTGATAGTATGTTGCATCATCGATTACAATAACTGTGTGACATATTTAGGAATTTAGAATATATTTGAGCTTTTACGCCGTTAAATTTTTACACATTCAAATCGTGAGAAAAATGCGAAGCTTAAGTCAGTTTTATCTTAGACAATCGCGCTTTCAAAGCGTGAAAAATATTTTCCAATGAGACGTTTCTAAGACGCGAGGAAAACGTAAGCTTTTAAAACTTTCTCACAATTCTCTTGTCTCGCAAACGTTGTTAAAAGCTCTCGAAAATGATGCCAAATTGCATTAGCAGTTCTATGAACGAAAACACGTCAGAAATGTTTGGAAACTTCAAAACGATAGCAATCGGCGACTATTCCATTGATTTGCATAAGAGAGAACAATTTTCGTTAAATTGCATTAAATATTTTCTTAGTAGCGCGAATATTTAGGCAAAAACAAAAGATAATGTGTTATGATACTGAATATCTAATATGAAAAATAATATCTAATGTAAAAAAATATTTTTTTACACTTTTTATACATAAAATGACAGCGTCCAAATAGCTCCAAATTGAATAGTCACTGAGCCGGTCAACAAACAAAACGGTGTACTTATATTGTGAATTAAAATGCATATATATGAAAAAGAAAAAATAACCAATTACTGAATAATAACCGTATTTTTTTTATTATTACGTATTTGAGAAAGGGGAAAAATAGTTTTAATTTTAAAAAGTGAAAACAATTAATGATGCGTATTAGTAAATGACTACTATTTTTTATTTTAAAAGAAAAAATATACACAAATACATACACAAAAAAATAGTTTAATTAAAAAATAGCTTTATAACAACAATAACTTTTTACAAGTACTAAGAATTTAAAAAGCTAATATATTATCTATGTACGTGAATATCAAAATACAAGCTCTAATCTAATTGACACTTGAATATGAATAATCATTCATTAGTGAATCGCTTTCACCATCTGTTATCTAATTTCTAATTAATGACCAATGAGGTGCATATTTTCTTTCTTTATTTGATATAATTACATTTTCAAATAAAATGATGATTTTAATCAAATCTATATTGAAGTTAAATCTAAAAATATCAATTTGCAATTTATTATTTTAAATTCACACATTATTTTAATACTTTTCTTAAATAGAGTCATTTACCGATTCAACGATTGATACCCTGATCTTATGCAGACTAATGCAATTTATTTATTAGTTAAATAAAATAAAATTAAGATTAGATTTTGTATATTTGTGAATTTTTATCTGCTTATCTAAGAAAGTTTACCGTAAAGGGGCGGTTCTTTAACCCTTCGTCGCTACATAAACAGAGTTGAGCAAAAATAACGTTCATATATCAGGGCTGCGAGATAAAAGACGCGCAAAACATGATGGAAGACTTATGATAAAATAAACTGATGGAGCTCGCTAGCCCAATAATTCCTTCCTTCTTCTATTACGCAGCGATGAATTTACCAGCAGCGCAACATCTGCAAGTTTTTCATAAAAATGCTAGCTGTTTATAATTTATAATAAAAGTTGACAGGAGAAAAAAATTCAAATTTCTTTCGAAGGAAAAAAATTGTGGAATATCTTATTGTTGAAATAATACGATAATCATACTAAAATCAATTCAACATTAATATAACATCAAAGCAAATAAATTTATCTTCAAAATTACCTAACAATTTGTCTTCTGAATTGTAAATTTAAACACACATAACACAAGAATGTAAAAACAATATTTTTAAAATGTTTAGAAATTTACTACGTTTTAGAGGAAAGTTTTAAAATATTTCGAATGATTTTTCTTGATCGTACAATCAATTTTTGTTCAATTGAAATTAATATGAAATAATATCTCTATTCATTATAGCCTTACATAAATATATATGTATATGCAGGAAGAATAACACATATAAACAAGGAATATTTTATCAGATCTCTTTCAACATCCTCTGTATAACGCAAATGTTACGCGCGGTGCCCGTTTCTGTCAGCGACTCCCGAGTCTGACGCATAATCTCACTTACTCCCGCATTACAACTGTGGAAATCGTTTCGAAAAGCTCTTTAAACCTCGGAAACCTCTTTCTTTTCCTCACAAAACGAGTAATACAAAATCATCGCATCTCTCGAGGTGGGGAAGGAGTAGGGAGGGAAAAGAGCGAGAGCAAAGGACACGAGTTGCATGCGGATGTAGCGAGGGAAGGTGGATCAGGTCGCGTCTCGAATCCAAGGTCTGACCTCCATCGCGGCGGCGGGCCGCTTCGGGAATCGCGTGGAAGGTTTCGACCGGTGAGGGCTTCGAGAGGTGCCAGGAGGTATACGGCGAGGGGAGGCAAAACGCGTGAGGGAACGCGCGACGCGCGGATGTGCGAGAGGGAGTGAGGCCGCGTGCATTGAAGACGGACGAGGGAGAAAAGGAGGGAGGATGGGGCGGACGGAGGGAGAGAGAGAACGCTGCGAAACGTGCAACCAGTGTGAGGGAACCGACAGAGGCGCTGTGTGACGACTGACCCAGTTACTCGCGGCGGAGGTAATGACCGATACTACACTCTACCTAACCCTCCTCCTCCCTCCATCCTTCCACCTCCAGGCAGCGGGCAGTCCGGCCCCTCCTTATGCCGCGTCGCTTGATTACGTTACGTGCGATACATATGTACGCGTGCATATGTGCACGGAGGGAGGAGAACTGTGTATGTGTGAGAGAGAGAGGGAGGGAGAGAGAGAGAGAGAGAGAGGTGCATGCGTGCTATGCACACGCGCGCGTATATGCATATGCTCTCTTTAAACTACAATAGCGATAGCCAATGTAGAGGGATGTAGTAGGTCGCCTGGATTCCACGGTAGCTGGATTCTCCCTTGGGGAGAACGAAAGGGCTGTCGGAGGGTCGGGACTATGGATGTTCGGGTTGAAAAAAAAAAGAAGAGTCGCTTTAACAAGGACGTTTCTCGAAATTACAGAAGTAAGACTTCTCAGCTTTGAATAAATACCGTCTCTTTGCTTTTACTTCACGAACACACAGAGGTACTTCGGAACCCTCATATACTCTTTGCCGCATATACCTACAAAGGAAAGTAAGTTGCGACTGCGAAGTCAGTCGGGACTAGAACTATATAATAGTTCTAACGGATTAGGAATCCTTAGAAATCATTCTTGAATATAACTTATGCTGTACTATTACGAATATTATTAAAATGTTTTGATACAAAAAGGCAAAAAAATAAATTAAAAACTTTATTGAAAAAATACGATATCGAAATAATAATTAAAAGTATATTTTATAATAGAATAAATTATTTCCAATTATTTTTGTTCGAGACTTTTACTTTCAATTTCTTAAATAATCTCTACAAATTAATTTTCTTACAACGAAAATAATAACTACCAACTATTGAAACGTTGAATATATTTATTATTATTATTATACAATAATAAATATTTTATTATCACTTTTTATTTATAAGAAGATATTTATAAAAATAAAAGTTATACTTAATAAATAAAAACCCCATCGGCTATCTGATTACACTCCTTTCTATTATTAAAGATAAACATAAAAAATCAATACATATTGTTTATCAAAGTTGCACGTAACGAGTGTACAGCTTAGAGCTTTCAACGACGAGTTTACCCGAAGGGATCCTTGGCCAACACGCGAGCTAGAAGCAAAAGGGTGGTCTCTCTCTCTCTCGTACATAATGTGCATGCTCTACTTGCGATCCAATTGACGAAGGGCTCTCTCTCTCTCTCTCTCTCTCTCTCTCTCTCTCTCTCTCTCTCTCTCTTGCTATCTCAAGTCTCTTCGTGCAGTGATGCGAATGACGGGGCCGCTTGATAAAGGGTAGAAACCTTTTCCACGATCATCTCACGATGTCAAAGATTTCTTTCCACGATTCACCAGGCGACCTTATAATTGCAACGTTGCGCAACTGAAATCATATTAAATGTCAATTACGCGGTATCGCGATCATTAATGCAACGGCAAACGTATCGACAATGAGTATTTGTCACATTGTTTAAGGAACTATGTGTTAAATATACATGAGTGCTGCCGCGTTGCGCTTTATGCGACGTCCAATTATTGGCAGCAAGTTTTATTCGCGTCTGATGAGCTTGCAGTTTGTAAAATGACATCGTCATATAGACGAGAATTCCGTATAACTGCATCTCGCTACGTATTAACATCCTTTCGTGTACACAGATCTACTTTTACATTTGAACATTCATAAACTTATGTTACACATATTATACCTGTTATTAACTAGATTTTACGTTTTCAGCAGCATGCGAGAGAGATATATATCGCAACACGATCTAATAATCAACTAGAAATATGCGACGTGTAAAATCTTTAATTATCGATTATAAGGCATTAAGACGTGCCGTCTTTTTCCTCCTACCGAGTAAGGTCGAAGGATATTATGTGATGATTCAACAATTGCGCACAAGGCAAGGAGTCATTGCTCGTGCGCAAGGTAAACTTGCAAGAAGTAGAAAAAAAAATGATAACCTTGTTGCCGCTAATTTATAACATGTGACGGACAAGGAACTCGTGCCGCGCGCACAAAGTCCTCGCGCAGGTTGCTTATAGAACAAAGTCTGACCGTCGATATGTCGATATATCGTATGATATGTGTTTGCGAAACGCATCCTGTGCAACAAACGCGACGCTCCCTAAGAATTCGTATATGACGCGAGATATTTATGATTAAAATATACAAAAAGGTATGAATTTGTGAAGTTACGCCTACACATAAAATTCCAGTTTTAAATACAGATATAAAACGTGTGAGATGTTACGTAGAAAAGTAGATTCATTGGGAAATTATCGCGAGATGAATTAGTGGGGAGAGAGAGAGAGAGAGAGTGGTCACGCGAATTTCCTACGTCACTACGTACGTAGCGACACTTCCGTTCGTTTCATTCTCGCTTTACACGGGATAAGGAGAACCGTCGAGCTAGAACCGACCTGTTTACGCGGCTGCGACTGCACGGTCGAAGTTTAACGAAGATCTGGGTCAGTCGGTGTTTGGAATCCTTGAATCGCGCGCGCTACGCGACGGAGGAAAAAACGTTCGTCCGTCTAATGGCGAATAGGAATCTCGTTCGAGAAACCGTTGCCGGGGATAGCCTCGATGTGTATGCATGCATACCCCTGGCACTGAGGTCGGCGCCGTTGCACGGCGACTTAAAGAAGGCAGACACAAGGATTCCGCGCGTACTTGCCACTCGCGACCGCTGTAGGTCACAGTCAAGTTGTGCTTTTCTTTACATTAAACGTTACGTAATTTCGCGGATTGAGCCGCGCTCGAAGTCAGGAATCTCTGGCGGCCTCGCCTTGTACACTCGCGAGCAAGGGATGAACGGGGTCGGGCAGGGCGAATGACGTAAACGTCGTAAACTAATATGCTATTTGAATAATGACGAGATGTGTTGGATGTTAGAGAGAAAAATATTTCTGCATTCCCACATTTCTGCGTATACGCTTCGAATAGAAGATGTTTCGAATTTCGAAACAATCAAACATAATAAATCTTTATTTTGATTTAAAAAAAATTCTTTTATATATATAAATATTATTTTATGATTTTTATAGAATAAAAACACTGTAGGAAAGAAAAAAAATGTTAGACGCCCGCTCTCATTTATGAAAAATATTTGCAAATGTTTGAAGATTTCTTTAATTGTAAACGTTTCAGACATGCTACCATATATTTCATAATGTAAAGTAATTATATTTATCTTGTTATAATAATAATTGCCCTCTTTCCATCTAAACGTAATAAAGAATTATTGAATGATATGTCAAAAATTATACAATAATTCTCTTATAGAAATATTTATCGCTATATTTGCGTACAAAAATTTCAGAAACTTGATATTCAGTTTAAAACTTTCGTTGATAATAGCATATTCAATATATACAATAAAAATAACGTTCCCGACTCACAACTTCGATGAAAATGATAAAGTACCGGCGCGCAGCGGCTCCATTCTCATTTCGCTCCATTTCGTGACACGTAACGATTTTCTGATTCCTCGTAAACTTGGAAAAAATCCTACACTAGACGTCGTTATGTAATGATCGGTTGCGTGGTTTCCAACACGAAGCACGAGATTTTATCATCTTCCTGCTCCACATTGCAAGAAGCATAATTTGGAACGGCGGATTACCCATTACAACATTTAGGCCAAATATTCCGTGAAAATTTCAGACGAGGCAGCAACGAGCGATTCTATTTGCATACATTCTTATCTTCGACCGAGAAAACTGTATCGGAAATAATTCTTTCTCGGATGATATACGATAATAGTACATTATGTAACAAGGGCGTAAAGTTGCCTTTTGTTGCGGCCATTAGAAGACCGTTACGCTCGTGTGGCATACCGTTTTTTGTTTTGTTACTCGTGCGTCGATGTGTGATCCTTGAATATCTTGGATTCTCACAAATTGACAGGTTACTCAAGATTAGATTCGCAAAAGCGACGAAACGTCGATAAACGTCAGTAATGTCCGCGAAAGCCATATGCGTGTTGCGAGATGACGCGCCTGCGCGTGCTAAAAAAGTCGTGCTGGAATATTTTTTCGCCAAGATTCACGCCATCTATTAGAGGACCAAAACTACAATAATGTTAAAGTGCTGAAATCGGCAACTTTACTCGTAAAAAAAGTGACGCGAAAGGGATCACTTTTGACGCACGTGTAACAAAAAGTCATTTTCGGAAGATAAAAAAAAATACAAGTTCGAAATTAAAATTATACACGGCAATTATCGCGTTCTCTCGAAAAATCGACATGCGCCTTGGATGTTACCAAGAGCATTCGCATTGTCGCGCGATGCAAGCGCGAGATCCGGGCTTTCGTGATCGCGATTCTTGATCGTAGGCGCCAAAGAACCATCGAGCGTGGCACTCGATAATAATCTCGTCTCTCGCGAGGGACGTCTTGCGTGGCGTGTGCAGCTAGCGCAATATGCAGCTGCGTTCTGCACTAGATCTTGAATACTTTCAATGACAAGGCGTAGACGACGACGACGACGACGACGAGGCGGCATGTGGCGGCGGCGAGGAAAGGAGAGGGACACGCGAATTACTCAGTCGAGCCTTCCTACAGCTTTGCCGTAGTAACGATAAGACGAAGTAGGCCAAGCAAAAATTCGCCAATACTCTGTAAAAGTAGGCGAAAAAATAGACGTGCGAGCGCGATAGCGAAGTTTAATGCCAGTGGTGTTTTCCAGTCCGAACAGCGAGAATGCTGCTTATGCAACGAACTGCGCATCGCGGAGAAAGGGGTATTTTTTCCACGCTTAATAACATGTTAATGACATAGAGCGCCATCATTAACCTTTAATCATTTGTACAAATGACCGTAAGTCTTTATTTGTGTAATGATACACAGAAAATGAATAAGTATCAATTCAATAATTATTGTCTCATATATAAACAAAAGTAAATCTTTTTTAAAAAGTTTGATTTAATCTTCAAATTCACAACAAAATGTTACATTTTTATTTCAATATTATAATAGTCACCCAAAGTATATAGATATAATATATGATTGTTTTGATATAATAATAGTATTAAAATAATATTAAAAATACTCATTCTTATTGAGAATATTATTATTATTATCTGATCGATATTTATTCTTTTTCATTTATAAACATTATTATTTAATAAAGATGAATATTTTTGTTTTCTCGAGATTAAACTATACAAAATTTCTTTGTGCGAGGAATTTATGTCTGTTCAAGATTATTAAATTCTTTAATGAAAATTATATATTCTTGCTTATATATGAGACAAGATTGTAAATTTGAGACTACTTTTTTCTGTGTATTACTATAACAACAGCAAAATATAAAATAAATTTTTTCTTATATATTGAGACATTAATATTGTTTTTCCACATTGTACTATTTTTCTTATTTTATTTTTATTAAAAATATTTTTGATATAAATATTATCTTAAAATATGTTGTTTTTGGTATGTAATAAGTAGTAAATTAGAATGTTATGATGTACGAATAATTTTAATAATTTGACGGAGACTGTTTTTATTTTATCGTCTTTAGATTATTAATTTACGTTTACTTGTGTTATGTTGGAACTCGATATTTGAAATATCAACAAAATTCCTCGAAAGCTTTTTCCAGCGTGCTATTATCTTATTTTTATCTAATATTCTTACCTAATAAATAAGCGAACGAAAGTGAAAAAAGTGGCGCGATAGTGGCAGCAAATTAAATCACGTGACATCCATGTTATGTCACAATAATTGAAACCATCATTTATACACCCAAAAGTACTTATCGATTTAACATTGTGTGCAAGAAATAAACTCGGGGTTGCAATCGATGCGGTCAGTGTTGCAAAAGAAAAGGACATCAATTCTGGTGATATCAGCGACAAATACGAACGGTAGCCAATTCGACGTCTACGGCATCGGGATCGAGACGCGCATCGAAATCACATGGAATTCAATCTTTGCCGAGCACATAATCTGCACGACTGTCACCATGCTCGATTCTTCCGGCCGTCGGCTATATCGGCTATCGTCGTCGTATTGCTGCATCGAGCGCAACGATGCGGCAGCATCGAATCTGTCTGCGCGTCGCATCGTCGCGCGTCGTCGTATAAGCGCGCGCGCGAAGTCGACGACGAGTTTCTGAGCGGCTACTACGGCTAGGCTCGCGTTCGGGTCGATGTATTCTCGGTTGTTTATTTAGGCCACGGGAGGTGAATCGTTCGCTCTCTTAACGCTGGCAAGCGGAACGCACGGCCGTGCGCGAGCGCACGCCCATGCTGCAAAAAAAAAACGCATCGTGCACGCGCGTGCACGAAGAGCTGTCGTTGCGAACGCGTATCGTCGATTGCATCGTACCGATGTTCCGATGTTGTAGAGAGATCAAAGAGGCTCCGCATAAAAAGGTGTGAGAAAACCTATTTGTATAATTAACTTTATCGATTACTTTTTTTGTCTGCATTATGTGTGTATATTTTATTGCGTACTTTTTGTCCTATATATTGTGTTACAAACATATACACACAATGATAGCCACAGAGAAGCAGTGGCATATACCAATTGAATCATTGATTTTTTTCATTGATCCAGAATCGTCTTTTTTTTTACATAATATATATAGATATTTTTACAGAATAAAATATTTGTTAGATGCGTATGATACTTCGTGTGATAACCTTGCTACATTAGAATCCAATAAACTCTCTTCTTTTTTGCTCTATTTTAATTTGTAATTCAAAACATAGGCTTTATTTATACTAGAAGTATAAGATAAATCTGTAAAGCCATTCACTTATTTTCAATCGTCGATCGTTGTTAGATATGAGTTACACGATACTTTTGCATACGCAAATCATAAATCAGTTTACTGTCATTTTATCTTAACGGTCGAGTCTGGGGACATCGTTGGCTTCGCGTTGCACAAAGTACACACAAGGTAAAACGAGATCAAGACATCATGTGAAGTGCATGTCTCATGTTTATTCCGCTCCCGCAAATAAAATATAAGAAATGCATATCTGAGATTACGACATCTCGATGATGCAAGTCAGACAAAGTATGACAGCACCAATAACTAGGTACGGTTATGTGCGTCATGTGCGTTTACACGTATCATGTAAATAGTGATTATATGGTTTCACATCATATTCATATTGTGTACATAGTATTAATTTGAAATTAAATTTCTAAATTCTGTACGAGAGAAAAAGAGAAGAGAGAGAGAGAGAGAGAGAGAGAGAGAGAGATTTTTCATTCATTTTTATTTAATTCGTAGATTCACCGCAATCCGTACTCCATTTAACTAACATAGCATTGCATCACAGCAAGTGTTTTAAGTATTTGTCGTTTTTTAATTAAAGATTAAATTTGTTACGAATTCCGTTTCGACAAGATGGATATTTCACCATTTTAAAACGCGGTCACGATGAATTAAGAAATACGTATTATCGACACTTGACTTGCTCATAACCTTGTTCGAGATAAATTTTTACACGAACGACAGTACAGTAAAGGGTGTTCGTTTAGCACACGATGTAGATACAATGAAGCACAATAAGTGAATAATTATCTAACATAATTTCCTATCATAAGAAAAGATTTTATATTCTTGCAATATAGCGAAACGTTAAATAAAGTGCTAACAATAAGTTGAAATGAGATGGAAAATACGCATTTGGAAAGCATCTAGCTAAGAATTTTGCATAGCTCATGGTAAATCTTGTAATTAAAAGTTCGATACTATTTTAACAAACTCTGTGATACTGCTGCCAAAACACGACGTCGCTATCATAAAGAATCTGTCAAAAACATCGCGCCTTTAATTAAAGTCAGAGATATTTGAGACTTACTGTGCTAAATTGAACGAAATAAACGTCGTTTTGTGTAATTTTCTGCAAACTGAATAGAAAACGGTCGATGTCAAATTAGATAAAATTATATTTCCAACGGAAAAATTGACTAAATTGCAATAACGATAGAAATGAATCCATTGAATTAAACCATTCATCACATTTATATACAGAGAGAAAGATAGATTGTTTAATATATAATTAATGTACTAATATGGTTATATCTTAACACATAAAGCTATAGCTATAGTTTATAACTACATAATATAGTATAAGTAGATTTGATGATATAGATATTACATCTGGAAGCAATTATAACTACATAATTGCTTTCAGACATAATATCTTTGCTATATCATTAAAATCTGTTAGCTGTATCATCAAAATTGCTTTAATGTTCTTTTTCCCATGATAAATTGTCGATAAGCACTGTATAGCGATAAAGTTTATTTCAGTTGCGCATCTCATTTCCAAGTATCACACGCACTTTAACCACAATAACTTTCCGATCTTATTAAATTACATATCATTATGTAAATAAACAATATGATCGTTAATAACATACATCTTTTTTATTGCAATAAAAGATTAAGCCTATTATTAAAACAACTGTAATCAATTGTTGAATGAAACGGAAGTTGTTGTTAGCTGGAATTTATTGAATGCGTAGATCTGTAACATTTCGCGACAGCAATGCAAAATAATAAAAAAACATTGTTCCTAGTAATTGACGGCGTTTTCTGAAAATACGCTGTATTCGTTGTAGAGCATCATTCAAATAATCGAAACGAAACGTTGAGTTCGACGAAACCGGTGATTTTGTGAAACAACGTACGTTGTGAATTCACAGCGATCCCAAAATTAGTCGTGAAACGGTTTTCCCGATTCCATTCGGCAATGAATATGCATTCGTACAAAAAGCCAAAACTAAAATTTAAAAAATTACGCGGAGAGATTCGGAAAATTTATTTCTCGGTATCTAAAATTAAAATTTTGATTGTCAATCTCGCTTCGAGTTTTTAAATTCGTCGAACGAGAGAGAATGACGTTTGTAGCGTCTCGGTCAGTTCTAAATTTAAAATTCTAAAACAAAACGGTCACGGATACCACGGGTTCCAAGTTTTGAATTAAGGAGACCGAGGGTCACCGTAATTATGACTAATTAGCGCGCCTCGCGGCCACCGGCGTGCGACGGATGCAAATGAGAGTGGGTGTCGCGACGAGCAACCGGGGAAAGGCCGTCGCGCGACCGTGTGCTCGCTGATATTATTATTACCGGCATGTTCGAATTGGCATTAACATTCACCGATACAATCCCGCGCGCAACTCTCGCTCGCTAGAGCGCGAGCGCCGTGCCGCGCCATTTTCGTAACGTGACTTTGTATCATGAACTTTTCGATGACGTTTGCGCAATCCTATCAGTCAGCCAATACATACTTGTGCTGCTGCTGCTGCTGCTGCTGGCGTACGAGTGTGTCAATGTGTCGGTGTACGCGTGTAGGTTCTGCGTTGAAAGTGAGATAAGAACACCCGCTATAACAACTGGTAATGTACGTTGGGAATCTACGCGGTGATGATCGTCCGGTTTACGCGCGGAATATTAAAATTACGGCTGTACAGATAGATTAAAGAGATAAATATGCAAATAGCGTGTGATTTTCTGTGACTATTTGAATTGCGCATTCAGAGATTTTCACGCGTAAACACGCATATAAACGTGCCTACGTGCAAATTGATAATGAAATTCTATCAGATTAACGCATGTAAATACCGTTGCTTTATAAATAATTCAAACAGACGCGAAAAATAAATTCGTCGACTGAAATAAAACGATAGACATAAATTGAGATGAAAAGCGCTAAGCTAAGAGATTGGTTACCGATTGCTGATTATCTAAACTTTACGTTCCGTCCCACTCGTGCATCTCATACATACATTTAAAAATCTGCATTCTAAAATTCGTATAAATTTAAGGACAATTTTAACGAATTTTAACGAAATGACTTTCTTCGAGAAGTCCAACTGTTGTCTCACATAGTCACTTGAATTCCGATCGTACCAATCACTTTGTTGTTGTGCATTGCAAAACGTTTCGTTTGACGGTAGCTGGCACGCTATAGATTATGTAACTGGTGAAACTATCGACTACCTGTCGATTGTATGGTACATAGATGCGCGTCGGAGCTTCGGCCGATCACTCGCCTCAATCCGAAATTGCAATCAGAGATACCGTCCGATATTGCTCGAAATAAAAGCTGCGTTCGGCAGATAAAAAGTGATTGCATTATGTTGGATTTGACATAATGCAATGAGGCGATAATTCGCGGTAGACTGCACCTGTAGACTTTAATGACGAATTATTATAAAAAGTCATTAAAATTGAGCATATTTCTCGAGCGAGATATAAATTTCATTATATCTTCTATCTCTCCTACGAAAAGTCCTACGGTTGGAAAATTTTTTAATTTAACATATATCACATTTTATAATTAGAGTCACGCGTATATTTTATTCGTTAATCTTAGAACTTGTCTCTTTAAACTTTGCATGTTACTTTAGTGTTTGTTTAGCCAAAGATTGTATTGTTTTAACACTAAGAAACGTTAAATATCAATTTAACACAAAATATTAAAATAACATAATCACGTTATGTTAAATTAACACTTGGATATATATTAAAAATTCAAGCCAATTTTAATATGAATGCAAAATGTTTTCTATTGCGTATACTGTGTGTTTTATATTGTATATTTTTAAAGTAAGCTTGAAGTAGCGAGACGCGACTTTTTAATCAATTTAAAGTAGATTTTCTCTTAATTTAGTCGAATACTCCGTCGGGAGCGGCGCGGCGGCACGATAGCTCCCCCCGCCGCACACCGGCGATCGTGACGGTGGACGTACGACAATAGTAGCAACCGTCAGTGGCCAGCCCATTAGAGTTATGCAACTAGTGAAACTATCCTGGCGCGGCGCGGCCAGGTCGCCGCGCGCTCGCGCTCGCTGCCGAGGCCCCCGCGTAAGTTTATTGCCAAAGTTTTCGGACACAACGACCGCGGGTAACCCTGGACGGGCACGGGGAAACTGCACCCAATGCGCACTCGCGTTGCCGAGTTCGCTGTAAACGCGTATTTGCGCGTGTTTGTGCGTGCGTGGATGTGTATGTAGGTAAGGTATATGCGCGAAACGACATAATTCCATCGGCCGATTGCCGACCCTCCCACCTCCCTCGCCGTTTTCCTCTCACCGTCTTCCAGATATTCTCATCCTCTCCGGTGGTTGCCGTTTGTTTTTGTTGTGGAACCAGAGAGCTCCGCTCCGCAGGATCCACGGGACCGTTTCATTAACTTGCGAGTTATTACAAGGAAAGTACAGTCGCTGTTGCAATTATTAATCATCGTGCGCATCGGTTAAAAGTATTAAGTACTAGGTAAAGAGATTAAAAAGCTCCGTCCGTTTCCTTACCGCGCACAACTATTTTTATCGATAAAAAGCAAGAAACGAATATTACGATCGATCTGGTGCATTTGTTGTTATCTAACTGCATATGCAGATTGCATAAAACCACAGTGCGGGGTTTTCACGGGAAGTTCATGCTCACGTAGTAATCGTGAGATCTCTGAAATCGCGTGGTTGGAGGCGGCCTCGGATACCTAGATACAGAAATAGGTACTTTTACTGACACCCACTATAAGCCGTGGTACCTGTTTCACCGCGTGCTTTCCGCCCTCGCCCTTCCCTTTGCGAAACCACCACGCCTTTCAAGCTGGCACACTGTGAAAGTAGGTAGGAAGGTGGTAACAGCAGGCGAAGGGAGAGGGTGGCCCGGAGGAAGAGGGAGGCCAGACCGCGACTAGAGCGTTAAATAATCCCTCTAATTGGGTTACCCATGAGGAAATGACCTATGCGAGCGGTACAACCTCGCGTATCCGAGACTTTCTGCCTCGTCTTCGTGGCAGCTCCATCACGGACACCCCACCTTCTACCTAGCGAAACTGTCCGTTCACCTCCTTCTCCCCCTTGCGTCTCCCCTTTATCCCTCTCGTATCCTCTCGGCCACGTAACTCTCTGCCAGATCGGTCGATCTACCGTAATGACGTAGAGAGGAATTTATTTGTACCGGACAGTGAAGCTCAACCGCCATACCGCCTTGGTCCTTTCCCCAATCCGAATATCTCTTTGTGATCAATCGCTATTTGCTTTTAGAGTTTACACAACTTTCGATATAAATATGTCGATAAAGGCTTGCAGAGATTTAGCAGAAAATAATTGTCAGTTTATTTTCCCGATAGAAGGTCTCGCTCGTCTAATAAATAAATGTTGGAATAATTAAAATTAGCTCCTTCTACACAGTAAAATAATAAAAAGAAAGAATATAATAATTTTAACTTGTGTGAACATTGCATGCTCATGAAATGATTGCTTTTTGAGTGTGCGCAGGGGAAGTTCTAGACTCGGCATACGAGCGAATCACAGTATTCCTTAAGTAAACTGATTCGCTATTTTTCAATAAATATTTTTATTACCGCGCAACTTGGTTTGATACTTCAGAATGCGGATGGCGTGATCGATCACACAATCGCGGTGGCGAAATCAAGATTACCAGTGAAATCTAAATTGGAGATAATAATTTAATTTAGTAAACGTTGTAAAGCACGAAATATTTTGGAAACTTTAAGCTTAATTAATATTTAAAAGGGATGAAAACTTAATCTTATGCAATGTATTTTTTTATTCATTTTTGTAAATCTGTCTTTTAATACGTTCGTACGTCTGTATCCTGATTCCCTTATAATGCATTGCATATTTAAAAAGATTCAATCATATTTTATTTCTCTTTCAGAGAATAATTGAATTATAATTATTAAATGTATTTATATTATCCGAACAGGAAGAGAATTAAATACAAACAACGTTATACGTAATAACTAAAGAACGAATCGAGAGAATTAATCCCACCTTGTTATCACGATATAGTAATCCGATCATTTCACCGTGTAAATAAACGACCGGATAAACGTTTCATAAATAAAGTACAGCAAATCCACGCTTCCTTCGATTAGCCGATCGTTCAACCGCTTTCCGTTATGCAACCTATACATAGTCGATTGTACATTACGTAAAACGACATTAAGAGGGCCACGTAATTTTGCAGATTACCGTCAATTTTATTAATTATCCCTAGAATAACGGGGATAACAAAAAATCACGGAGTAACACGTTTTCGATTTGCGTTCAGCTCACTGTGAAAAGCACACCGTGCCATCTCTCTCACTTTTTTCCACCCTCCGACTGCGTTGTCACCGTGTTAAATAACCGTTTAATTGCGTTATACAACGGGAAGTGAAATGACCTGACCCGTTTTCCGCGAGCGCTGTTTCGTGAATCCTATGGACGAGAATACCGCGCGTCTAAACGAGAGAGGGAATGGCCGCGCGATGCAACGAAAGGAATAGTTTTTGATAAGCTCAATTCTCGATTTCACTCAGCCGCGGTGAAGATATGCCATAAACGTCGTGCCTACACTCCTACGGCTACGCCTACCCTATTCCGCTTGAATCATCGGCCGTGGAATGTTACATAAGGACAAACGATACCAAAATTAGATAAAGCCTTGTCATCGATGCTCGCGCCGTCATTAGCAAAATTGTTTTATCTATCTTATTGCATCGTTTTAATTATATTTATTTAGTTGTTATCAACTCAAGACTTGGTTATAATAATCCAGCCTTGATCAAAATTATATCCAAAACCTTAGTGAAATAGTTCCAACTAAACATAAGGTAATTATAACAAAATAACCTAATTATAACAAAATGTTTATAATTATTATCAAACGTTTTGTTAATATTATAATTTTATTATTATTACGATAGTTGTTCATAACAACTTTGTCCTTTAATAAGTCATTTAAAACAATTAATTCATTTTTATTGCTCGCATTATATGTTTATGTATATATATATATTTGTATGTACGTTTTTAAATATATTTACTTATTTTGATGTATAACGATTATTTAATTTTTAATAATCACAGCAGTTTGCTATACTTATTTTATACTAGCTACTATGTGTACCAGTTTTAAGATAAACACGCAGAAATGTCACGCCGTAAAGTATGCTAACAAGAACATTTGCGAAATGATTTCTCATTTTTTATTCCGGCCCGATCGCGTAACGGCGCCTGGTTAACTTGCATGTTCAGGAAGTGAATTCTCTTACCAAGTGAAAGTCGTTAGTCCGGAGTATTAAACCGAGTAAAAATAGTCGTTACGTCCAGCAGCATGGATGTACACGGGCGAAACAAACGCATTACAGTTCTGAAATTTTGTCCCGAGTATCATGCACAATACAGTGAAGTCTTTTAAAAATTTGACTTCACCTAGAGACTAAGAAAGAAAAATTATTTTTCACAAAATGCTTTGAAAAATCCAACAACAAGTAGCTGTTTACAATTTCGTAAAAATGATTGTATCATCGATCTTCAAATAAATTACACGATCTCGTATAATCTGATGTACTAATAAGTTAATGAAGAGTATGAATCGATGTCAAAGCACGCTGCAATTGCACGCATAATTGTTGTTTTTTACGAAAACACTGATCGTTCTGCAGCAACAGATATATCACTGAAATAATCAATAATCAAGCGTTTGTGACAACGCACATAATTAACTCGTCGCGAAGTAACACGCACTGTTAATTTAATTGATACCCGCTAATTAATTTTCTCGCGTTGTATAACGTTTGTAAGTAAAAATCCAATTGTTTCATACCGCTCGTATAAGATGAAGAAATTGATTCCAAATCTGTAGAAGAAAAATCATATCTGATATTCGTCTTTGTGAATGCATGTTTTGCATGTACAGTACAGCTTAAGTATTTTATAACATTTTTTATTTGTTCTTATAATTGTTCACAGTTATTAATGTCGGTTTTTTACACAAATATCGGTCACCTTTCAACAATAAAATTTCGTTATCAAACATTAATTACATTCAGAATTACTCGAAAAATATTTTTTAGTACATAAAGTTAACTCTGCGAAATCGATCAACGTCTCGTCCATAATTCCCATAAATACGTCTTTTTCGAGCGCTGATAATTATTTAAAAATTAATAATGTCAATACGAGAGATGCGAGTTATCAGCGAAGTATTTTTTGTTGTACGATAATTGCGACAGGATATTGCACGATGATGAGAACCTTCGCGGAAGAGAGAGCGATCGTTCGGCTGGCTTGTACGATACTTTCGTGTGAATGTGAACATGATGAAGATCGGTTGCGTAAGACACTAAGAAGGACCAGGTAATGGTGTATACATGCGTATCGCATTATTTTCCCCGTTCAAGAGCATTCAACGGTCTCCCCATTGTCAAGTTTAAATGCCGAAATTGTTTGGATCTGTGGACTGGCATTGCGAGTGTAGTTCATTTCCGGTCGTTGCACGAATCAGTCATTCGCCCCCGATGCCCTCTTTCCACGATCACGTGACATGGTCGAATTGATATCCCTATCGTTCACCCTATCCGGGCAGCATGCTAAGCACGATACGCGCGCACAGCATGATGTGAAAATCGATAAGCTACATGGAAATTATGAAGAAAGCGATAATGATGACGAATTTAAAGATATCGCTGTTTATTGATCTAGAGAGATAGGCAAGAGAGATTAGCAATTTCCAAATTAGTTTGAAATTAAATAACCACGAGATAATTTGCCGACTTGGATCTTTCTAAAATAGTCAATCGTGGAATAGTGTGTGCGATCTTAACGATCCAAAATTAATTAAGCTCTTAAGCTCAAATGAAATCTTCATATATTGACAAAATCCCATTGTATAATGCTAATAAAGTGCAAAAATAGATAGAATTAGGATTTAATTATCATTAACGACAGAATAATCTAAATTTTGTTCTTTGTAATTTTCGAAAGTCTCAATCTATATTTAGCGTTGTAAATAAATAGGATATACAATTCGATTTCTATAGCTTTCGCAGAATAAACTGATGATTTATGGATTAAGAAAGCGAGGGATCCGAAATTCACGGACGGGATAAACGTCGAATCTCGAGGGCGAAATTACACCTTCTCGCCGGCAGTCACGGCCAAAATCCGGCCGAAGCGACGTTTCGCGGAAACGAAGATATCAAAGCCGAGCTCTATTTCGAGTCTCCGTGTGCTCTTTATATACCGAAGCCAAAGACACGCCGCTGTAATAGAGCTGCCGCGCATTCGTTGCTACGCCCGAGAGAAAGTGAGAGATTGCTGGTTGCTGGAAGAGTGCGACGAGGACGGTGCGGGAGAACTAGAAAGAGAGTGCGGATATATAGGCGTTGCGGGGAGGAAGGGGACGTAGTGGTATAAGTGCCGTGTCCTGTGGACGGTGTAGGTAGGGTTCAACGAGTGTGGGAGGGTTAGCACGAAGGGGGGAAGACGGAAGGTGGAAAGAGCAAAGCGGCAGAGAGAGAAAGAGAGAGAGAGAGAGAAGCGGGGGCTGAAGCTTACACAGGGGTTTATAGATAGCAGCGCATGGCCTAGAAACTGTGTCGCTCGGTGTTTTTGACCCTTCGCCTAGCTACCGCTTCTGGGCCATTGCAACACGATGCGTTTATGCCACGTTAAGCTGCGCTCACACCGCACACAGGGGGGCCGCGCATGATCAGAGACGCGTATTCTCATCCTACATTTAACGTCGAGTATTTTGAGATTTGGTTTTCAGTAATTGTATGTATTCTTAGGAATCGTGTTCAGTTTTGACATAATAAAAGGACAATTAAATAGTTACAAACATTTTTTTTTAGCTTTGTGATAATATAGAGTAACGATTCTGTATCAAATCAGCTTTTATTCACAGACCTCTTAATAAAAATTTCTCCTTAATAAAATTTCTTTATATTTTTAAAATTTCAGAAATACAAAAATATTAATGTTATATTATTCTTAGTTTAACAATTGCGTAACGAAACGTCAAATCTCGGTGTCGCTAGTTCGCGTGAAATTATTCATCAACTATACAATTTCTAAAACCATTAAGACAGATCGCGAGTACCTGTCAGGCGACATTTACGTCACAACGACGTAACTGTGTCGCGACTAAGTGCATTTTCGAATTCTCCGTCTCGCTATCGCGGCAAAATAAGCCATACAAACTCAAAAGGTTTTTTTCCTATCGAAAATAGGACGTCCGTAATTCGGTGGAGAAATTTTCCTACGTGGCTTACATGAAGGGGGGCTCGAATTAATTTTACTTACCTATTGCTGGCGAACGTTTAACCGCTCGTCGTTGCTATCGCACGTGAAATAATAATGCATCAGATTTCGTGCAGCTTATCGTTCCATCGCAATACGTCGGAAACGCATCGCTGTTATCTAAGATTGCATCGATTACGCGACACAAACACACGCGCGCGCGCACACACACGAAAATACGCGCATAGGGGGCGCATGCAAAACGACGTCCACACTGACGATGAATTGTATATACTACCCTGGAAAAACTCGCCGTTGCTCTGTGTGTACGCGTCCGACCTCCTTATCGACCGTGGGTTCGACCTCGCGCGCAGTTATCGCTTCCGGGTCGTTGCTTCGTGACGGGTCATTTTAAGCACCGTTCACAATCGACTTGTCGAACTATGTCCCGCATTCGCATGGAAAATATCGAATAATGAATCAAGTCTGAATCAAATCTCGTAAATTGAACGAATCCTGCGATTAATTTATACGCAGGAAAAAATAATATCGAATCAACAATTATATATGAGCAAGAATATTTAGAAGTTCGACAATTTTTAATTTTATTTTTTTATTTCAATATTATAATAAACATCTAAAAAGCAATATTATTGTTTTAATATAATAATAATATAATATATATAAGAAATTTTAATTCTTAATTTGAGGATGTTCTTTCTTATCCGATACTTTTTCCTCTCTATTTATGAAAATTGAATTTGAAAATAAACACATTTTTCTTGTTCACAAAATTTCTTCACGTAAGCAAGAGTCTGTTCAGATTATCAAATTCTTTTAAAGATGATTTTATATTCTTGCTTACATATGATTGTAGATTTGGGACTATTTTTTTTTTTGTATATGCGCTCAACAATTATCCAGATCTACATATCAGTTCTATTAAAATTTATAACACGTCTTAATTATAATTGAGCACATTTTATGTGTTTATATTTTATATTGTCCACTGTTTGACAAGTATTGACGAAGTATTTAAAATACAAATAGGGATGCGTTTCTTTCCTTTAATAATATTTTTTAAATATTTCTTTAATAATATTTCCCGTTTTAACATTTCGTCTACATTCTGGACGCTTTTCAAATGGAGTCTTCCTTTCTACATCGCGGATAAAGGCAAGACACACAGTTCCTAGATCTTGATCCCTCGTTCCGTATGCGGCGGAACGGCACTTTCAAGTCATAATCCAAAGTCATAATCCAACCCTCTCTCCGATGGCACTTCCTCGATAACCGATCTCTCACTTCGTTATGCCGCTACCGTACGTCTCGTGCCTCGCATGGATCTGAAACTTGACGGTAAGAGCAAACGCGGGATGCCGCGGCGGTATCGAGATACCGAAAGCCATTTATAGTTTCAGCGCGGATCTCGGGACCGCTTCCTCGTCGACGGCCGACGATTTTCCAAGTAGGATCGCGCCGATCGCGTCCGCCGATCTGGCCGATCTAAAATGCAAGAACGAAAGCAAAGCGACTCATCGAAAGGCGAAGAAGCCGAGTCGAGATACCCGCCGGCGTGATCACGATGCATATATCGATAGCTCATTATGTGCGCGTTATGTGCCAGCATGACTGACGTAAGAAACTTTCGCTCACCTCTACCGGGCTCCCGGAGTGCCGTTGCACTACCTTGCACTTGCATTTGTGCCTGTGCAACACACTGCCGTGACTCGCCGATATGCGAAAGCGATAAACGATTCCTACCGTCAATCACTTTAATCGGCGATCGTGTATCAAACTTAAAATTATTATCCCAAAACCTTCTTTTGAGTAGAATAAGTTTTAATAATTATTTCAGAAATTGCCACTTTTTGGATGCCTCAAATTAAATAGATATTATCGCTGAGTAATTAAGTAGACGTATATATTAAAATTAAATTACACTATTGGATACATTTCATTTATTAATATTAGAATTTATATATTTCAAAACTACATAATTTTTATATTATTTATTTATTTACTTATAAACTGTGTTTTAACACTTAAGAAATATTAAATATCAATTTAACACAAAATAGCATAATCACATTGTATCAGATTAACACTTGATTAAAGATTCAACATGAAAAATTTAACGAGGAAAAATTTAACTAGTTTTAACATAAATATAATACAGAATATTTTCTACTATGTATGTAGATAATTATTGTAAGATTGATGCAAGCAGAGATAACATTATCTTATCAAAAATGCGCCCATCGCAGATTCTGTTACTTTCTTTTACGACCGTAGCTACCGCGCACGATACGATACGATCTTGTGTTCCACATACGTGCAATGCAGATTATTCCTTCAATGACGACCCCGTATGCACGTCACGCGCTTAGACACGCACGCGTGACCGTCGAACGAGAATGGCGGATTCTCCGAAGCGCAGCGAAAGTGACGGTGGCCGAGGTGTACATCGTCTCGCGAATTTCTCAGACTTCACAACTGCCGTCCCATAGAATTTGCACGATTCGATGTGCACGAGTGCATCTATAATGACCCGCTGCATGCCGCGGTTCCAGCAACCCCCAATCGCGGCAGTGTCGCTAATATCGATAAGCGCGTAAAGAAATTATATCCGCTTAAAATTAAAATTAAGGATTTTTCTTAGCCTTCCGCGCAAACCCCGGGTGTCATCACACCCGTTTTTCGGTGCAAGTACTTTCAGGAATAAAAAAAAAATAGAGGATCAATAAGATCGATTCGTTGAGCCAAAGAAAGTGAGAAAAGACGTTTCGTCGAAATTTTAACAAAAACTTAAAAATTTCAATAAAAATTCGAAAGCGAATTTGGACGCGCGCGCAGTGAGTTAACCTATAGTTAAAAGCGAGATCGTTTCCGAACCGTTCATCCGTCCGATCAAGTCCATCTCTAGGAACCCGTTTACGAGGCCGCTGAATGGGAATGACGAGGCGAGAGCGAGCGAGGCGCAGCGAAAGTGACGGCGCGAACGCGAAGTACCGCTACCCGCTTGCGGCGCATCGCTCGCTCGACCGAGTTTACTTATTCCATATCAAGTGTACTAAAATCAATCCTTTTTCCACGGATCTCTTTAGCCGGCGTATTTTACCTCGACGAAAATGTCGGAAAGGCTCGTCAATTTTTGAATACCTAATTAATGATCGAGCATAGAAAAAAATCTTCCGATTTTATTTTTGAGAGAAAATAAATAAATATATGTGCTTATTCTTTGTGCCAATGAAATTCAAATATATTAATAAGAAGTGAAACTAGGGCCGATAAAAATGTCAAATATAAAAATGGAATCACCACGGAATACCGATCTGCAACGGATCTAATAATAATTTTGTGTAAATTTTTAGTTTACTGTTTATGCGTTACTGCAAATTTGCCTTGAAACACAATTTCATACATGATGCCGAATAGAAATGAATCTAGTCAGTGATTGTCTAATTAAGTTTTCTAACTTATCGTGGGTTAATTACTGGCTGCAATTCATAATTAGATCTTGTATAACCGTTGTCTAGTCACTGAACAAAAAAATGGCAAATAATGGCGCCGCAGCCTTTTCAAAAATATATGTATAATTCAGTTACTGTCTAGTTATTAGCGGTTTGGATTAGTTTGCAAATTGAGATTAAGATTATCTTATATTTTATGAAAAATCTTTTTGTAATGACTGATATTCTATAATAAATACAATATAAACTATAGAGTTTGAGTACTAATAGTATATATAATAAAAACGATCCCTGTATATTGAAAAAACATCAAAGTATACTAAAAAGATAATACAAATAGTCCAGGCAACTATTAAAAGAAGTGAGCATTACATTACTAGATATGTAAAACATAAATTACCTATCTCGTGATTAGATAGACATGAGATTCAGTTTCTACTAAGAAACCCGCGCGGAATACATAATATCATAAATTAAATTAACAAACATTTTAATATTATAGTATTGGAAAAGCTAAAAAGCGACTAGACCGATAAAATTATGACAGTTTACATGAATTAAAAATTGCAAAAATTCATATCAAATTATTATTAACCACCAAATATCCAATATAAGCGAACCCATTTTTACATTTTAAATAAAAGTTTAATTTTAAATAAAATAATAATTTTATCAAATAACTTTAACGTTGAATTTGAAATTTGATTTTGAAGACGTACAATATTAAAAATTGTTTTAATTACAGTTTTTAATGAGTGCAAATAATTGAAAGTCTAGAAACGCAAGAATATTTTTGTTTCGGTAAAAAAAACTCTTGCAAATTAAGTTTAGAGGCTGCATATAGACAAATAAAATCTTATTATTTGCTCAAAATCTAAATGAAACAATTCATCTTCTATTCTTATCGAATCTAATGTTAGATTTGATTAGAAGGAAAATGTTCCTTTCTCGTTCGAAAGTTAAACGAAGAAACTGGCGGAAACTATCTACTTCGCGAAGGAATTCACATTGATATAGTGACTTACGACAACAGCTTAATCAATTTAGTCAGAGCAGAATTTCGTTTGTCAGAGCGAATGAAGCTACTCGCTTTACCTCTACCTCGATCCTTTTTTCGACACGCTCGACTTCTTCGTCCTTCCTCTCGTATCATATGTCTTCTAGGCTCCCCGTACGAATCACAGACATACATATCGTACGATTGCGCGAACGCGAAATATGTCGGTCGCAACTTTCTCTTTGCTCAGCGGTTCTCAAACTCATTTCCTGCTTTTCGCATGTCCACTGCGAGCAAACGGACACAAATCTCCCGGAGAGAAATGTCCGAATTGCTACGGATAATAATTTAATGAGTCAATTAAAACGATAATTTCCGTAAAATTAATAAGAGTCTGTTGTCTTATGACATTTTTCTCTCGTGATTCTCCTCGTTGGATCTACAGCAAATCTGTAATTTTATTTGTTAAATACATTTGAAATTAATAATATAAAAAATATGATAAGGAATTTAAAAAATTTTTGAATAAGTAAAAAATTCAAAGTTAAATTCGTATTAAGATTTACTTATAGTTAAAAGCAAGACACAATTGTTTTTTATTTCGTTTTAATTTTAAGTTTTAATTCGCTAAGATTTAGATTTATATTAACTGTCAGATAAGCAAAAATTGACAAAAATCGTCAAGAAATACAGCATAAAGTTGATATTGAATAACAGCTAGGCGCTACACTGGATCAGTCATAATTGCGTTTAAAAAAACCTACAGATCGTTGGAAACAGATCAAGTAGTATTAATAACGAGGATTAATTTCTTCCTAATGGCACGTCGTTGAAGGCTTTTATTATTATTATTATACATCAAAGAGAGACACCGATATCAATCTGAATCTAGCACGATTCAACAGTACCATTAATCACTGGCGCAAACGCGTGCAGCGTCAGACGGGATCCCCGGTTAGTCTAACCATACCATAATTTACGCGCGTCCTCCTCGCCTGCTGCTCGTCTCACTTCGAGCAACAGACCGGGGTCGTAACGCAGAATAACAGTGTTTCGGCTGGGCGATTTCCTAGCCAAAATCTCACCACCCGGTGGCTCTATTAATAACCATCCATGACTACCACCAGGTATCGCTACCCGCGAATAGCAATCGCTTTGAAGAAGCAACAGTGTATACTGCTTCCGGTCCGGCTGTTGCTCGGAGCATGTACCAGACGCGCGTTCGCGATCACCATAAGACGTCGTCGCCCGTCAAAGAGACCTTCGACCCTGTAAAATCTAATTTTTGTTTTTTTTCATGTGCTATTTCACGGTATCGTTGATTTTTCATTAGTTCTCGACCACACTTGGTTAGTCAAGAGATACGCGTGAATAAATTTATATACGATCGCTTTCTATATTACATTTCTATATTACCCGCCTCCATTACTTTCTATATTACAGTACATTTATATCATAATTTGTCATTGGCAGTTGGAAAATTTGTGTTAAATTTAATGTATACCGCATATCCCAAATGGTCCATTCAAATTTTTGTGTTAATTTTACATATGAATATATTATAAAATAACAATTAATATTATATGTAAAAAGTTAATGCAAAAATGGAACGCTTTAATACAACTTGGAAATAGAGTGTAGGAACATTTCCCTCAAAGTATTCAAATAATATAATCACATTGTATTAAATTAACACTTAAAAATTTAACACAAAAAATTTAACGAGGTCTACTTTTAACATAAATACAAAAGTCTTCTACTGTGTTTAAAGATCAATTGTACAACACGAAATAAAGTGAGGAATTACTATAATGTCTTTAATTGCACATTGAATTTGAATCTCGCATTGTTCCTGCAAGCGAAAGAACAGACCGGTAGCTTCGATCGGTCCAGCACGTCGCTAAAACCGTTACAAAAGCGGGCTTTTCAGTCCTGGCAGAATGCAGAACGTGGCGCGGAGGCCGCGGCTGCGTTTACGTAACGGTAGAGAAACATCATCGTTAGTCGCGGTATAACGTTGGGAGTACGTTAACCCCGCGAGGCCGAACACGGCTTTCTCCGCCGCAGCGAGAAGCTCTCCTCTCCTCTCGTTCCCCTCTTCACCTCCGGCAAACTCCTTTCCTTGTGTAGGACTCGATCAAATTCACCTTTTCTCTCCCTGCCACCGTCGCTCCAACACGCCCGCTCTCTCTCTCTCTCTTTCGCCGCCTTTTCGCCGATTTTTTTGCACCCCACCACAGAAATTTCTACGAATTAGAAGCTGAAGCGACTTATACGTAGGAATTAATTAATGTTAGGTAGGATAAGAGTTGTAAAAAATTAAAGAGATATGTAAATGTACAAGTGGAAATTATAAGAACGTAATTAACTGATATACCATAAAAATATTTAATTATATTTTGTCAATGTATTGAAAACAATTATATTAAACGTATATCAATGTATCTCGACGTGTGAAAATTTATGTTCCTTACATGGCTTCAGTACGTAACAGGCAGATACAAAATGGCGGCTTATTCTGATTAAAGGATACAGCGTCTCACTACAAGCGAGAGAATTCACGAATGCGTACCTGAAGCGGCTTTCGATCTTGAAAGCAGCTTTCCAATCAGAAAGATCGAATTTTATAAACGTATGACATGAACGTTAGAATGTTTCTATTATATTGAACAGAGACTTGAATAATCTAAAAGAAATGTATGTCACATATAATCATAATTATTTAAGCAATAAAAAGAGAAGTAATTTAAAAGGTATAAATTTAAGAAATAATAACCATTATATTGCAACTATTTATGTCGGAGTTATTATATCGTGCAATATTTCCCAAAATCATCTAAATGAGTTTGTACACATTAATTTTACAACAGATTGAATTCTCAGTTTTCTGTAAAAAAAAAAGTGACAGGCTTCCGGAAAGTTCGTGATAAATTTTTTGTAGAAAACAAAATTTTTATAAAAACGCGTCCCTGCGCACAATAAACAGCTTGTAAGTCGCGTGCGCCGTTCATGCGCGTGTATGCGTGCGTATCAAACGAAAGAGGAAGAGAACGAACAGAGGCGAAGGGGGTGTCGGCACAGGGTCGTCGGAAGAGTGGGGGAAGGGCGCCCTTGCCCTTGGCATTGCCGCTCGATACGAATAGTCAGGGCTGTCCAAAACGGTGCCGAGCCAATTTAAACGTGCGCATAAGCCTCTTGCGCGTGCGAACGCCACCCCCTCCCCTCCGACCGCCGGAAGTGAGGCAGAAAGGGGACATCAATTTCCGTGTTCGCGTCTAGTCCTCTGTGATGCACGATCTTCTAGAAATGTTAACCACTCCCGTTTCACTTTCTTCGAAAAACAACTACGTAAAATTATGAAAACATTCAATATGTTTCTCGTCAAATATTCTTGAAATTGATTTTTTCTTAATAATAGTGTCAAGACATTTATAATTTCCAACTAATTAATGAATTAAAAAATTAAAAATTGCCGAATTAAGTTTTAAAAAAGAAAATTGCATTTTTTAATATTGAACTTATTAGATTTTATGAAAAAAATAATATAGAATTTTAATTTAAATTTAATTCAAACGGTATATAAAAAGGTCAATAAATAACAATTCAATTCGCATTTAAAGAAAAATCATTAATAAAAGATTGATAAAGTAACAATCGATATGGTTGATGTAACCTTGTATGAAAAATAATATTAATTTCAAAAACAAAAAGACATTAATATTCATGTAAATTTCTTCTGAGTAAGTTTTTTTCTTTTAAAAGGGTGATTTTTATTAACAAATAAAAAGAAGCAGAAACTTTATGCAACTTAAACATAAGTGAAAATTTTTATACATACATCTCTCAATAATACATCTTAAGCATTCCAATTTTGTTCGTCAATTGATAAGAATCTTATTAGCGTTTCTTAAAGTGCATTTTTTTATGGCAACAATAGCAGCATGTTAAAAAAATCATATCAACCTCATATCCGCTCAACAAATTCAAAACTTACGGCATGAACGGTTGCTTGTTTCCGGAGAAGGTAGGTTTGTGCCTAAAAGGAAGGGTGACGACAAGAAACGGGTGGTCGAGGGGGAAAAGGGGCGGTTCTGATGGGCTTCGATTTATCTTTCCGGAATCCTGTGCGTCGTATACGCATGCCCTCGCCCTTGCCCTTGGTCGATACTCATCCCCTCGAAGACTGCCTTTTTCCGGCATGGTGCGGCCACCACCCTCGCCGATTACATCGGAGTGCGGCCTGACGGAGTGCCGCTTCTCTTTCGCCGACCACCACGTGGCGTGCGGCCACGTGGGGCGTTTCGCGTGGCGCGCAGGTGCAGAACCGACCGGCGGAAGACAAGCGAGCACACCAGATGGCGAGAATACACCCTCTCGACCGAGGGTGAACGACCTCTACGCGGAAAGTAGGCTAGGCGTGGCCTAATTGCGGAACTGCTCTTTATATCCAGTAGGATCGTATTAAAGTATTGTATAATATTTTCGTGCGAGGATGATTAAGGGCACGATTTGCGGGCGTATTCGCGATTGAAAAATGGAAAATACTAACTTGGATACAACACAAATTAAAACATAATATACCGTAAGAAATTCTATATTAATAATATTAATAATAATAATAATAATACTGTGTCATTAACGTTGGCACAATATCAGCGTAACTATATTCTCTGAAATGATATACCGACAAAACGAAAAAACATATAATATGTTTATTTATAGTGATTAATGAAAAAAATAATGTAAGTTATTTTTATGCGATTAATAGTATTAAAGTACAAGCAAACAAAATACCACACTTATTAAAAATATTGAATATTCTCTTCAGGTCAATTATCTCACACGAATTGATATATTCTTCAATATAGTCACGATAAAATAGATAAAATTTTAATCAGAAACACACAAAATTGCAAGCTGTAATCAATCTTTCATATCACTTTTGTTTTATCTTCATCACGTAACCCTAGTGTGATAGAAACTTCTGTCCCCTTGGAAGGTTAATGACCTTGATTAGTACAGCGGGAGAGGAATGAGGCTCTTTCTTTCGAGAAGACCCACGTATCAGGACGTTCTTTAGAGTCGCCTCTTCGACATCTGGTATCATTCACCAGTATCTAATTAATCGTTGGTACAATTAATCACCAAATTACTGCAGAGATGTGAAAAAGTATTTTAGTATTATGCTGACGTCGATTGAAAATTATAATTTTCGTAACTTTTTTCTCAAAAATTTACGATAACATTATTTCTTGGTGACCGTGTCAAATTTAATTCTACTTTAGTTTACTTGAATGTCAACAAATCTTTAAGTATATTTTTAGCAATAAAGTCATACCAGTTTGTAAACCATAAAATAATGTGTATTAATTAAAAAAATATATTTTTTACGTAATAAATTTGATACTCATTCGTGCTCTTTTTAAATTTTCTTTTCGTTAACGCATTGTAAACGCTTTATAAATACTCCTATAAATATTTAGTAAATCTTCGCATTTAGATCCTTTTTCCCGTTCCCTCGATTTTTCGTCGTGGATTTGTGACACGTCGCCATGGAGGAGGGTGTTTCGAAACATTTTAACCTTCTGCTCTTCTGAGGGTGATTCTCCCTTTAAGTAGCAACCAACGAATAGGGAATGGTTTGGTTTCACCGATACGACGCGGAATCGAATGCACTTAAGGCTGCACTTTACGTTGGGCTGATAAAGAGAAATAGTATGACTGAAGTAATGGCAACGTAAACGCGACCGATCGATTACAATCTCCCAAGCACATTCGGCATCACGAAAGACAAATTGCAATACTTCGAACTTTACGAACTGGGCTAAAAATATTTTCGCTACTATGTTTAATACAAGTATACGAAATTCTTAGAAACAGACATTTTTCCAATATCATTGATACCTATTCTTTAAAAAAATATTTGTATTATTTATGATCATTATTATGAAAATATATATTATTTTCAATTTCAATATCGGCAACGCTATGCTAACGCTTATATCATTCTCGTTATTTAGAACATTTGATTTATTTTACAAGACAAAATATTACATTTGATTTATTTTATAAAACAAAATATTAAACTGCTATTCTTAAAACCTTGATCTTGATATAGCATGAATAATTACTTAATATTATTTTTCTTTGTAAATTATCTCTTTTATATTTTTTAAATTTCTTTATCTGTATAGAAAGAATCAATTTAAGGTACAAATGATATCGTAAAATATCATATATTTTATTAATTATTTCAGTAATTAATTTAAACATGTTTAAATTTAGGGCAAAAGACAATTTTTTATTATCCTATATCTTTAATAATGTTGAATCAGATTGTTCTTTTTCGTAATCAATTTGAAAAACGGAATTAGTAATAATAAATATCACCGGAACAACCTTAATGATTCGGACAGCGTTTTGATGATAAAAACTATTGCGATATTATATTTCAGTGATATGATACATATCGAACAAGGATACGAGTTCATTTACCGTCGTAACATTTTGACGGCTTCTTTTGACACCTTAACCTTTTATGAAAAGCAGGAAAGGAAAAAGCGACGAATGAAAAAGTCACTTTTCAATTTTGATGTATGCACTTTTGAATAAGTAGCCTTCCTTTTTTTACTCGTTTTGACTTTATTTTCTCTCTTTATGTTTCAGGTAAGCCTACCATGTATGACCCATGACATCTGTGTTTCAATAACTTTAGATTTACGATCTTTGTGCGTCAATACTAGCGAGGCGATCGTAAGTAAAGCGAGATCAAATTTCATCGCAAATATAACATTAGTTTGAACATATTTAAGATAATTACAATTTCAGCTGATGAACAGAAATACTTAGGAAATCATGTTTTCTACTAGAATAAACTACCTTCTTTAAAAAAAGAAAGTATAGTAAATGTAGAAATTGCTTCTAAAATAATATTTTAAAATCTAAAATTAAAATAAAATCTTTAAGATAACATTTATTAAAAGTAAATTATTCATCAACAATTGTGTACACGAAGTCATGTTTTCTATTAAAATTACTTCTTTCTCAGTAAAAATCTAATATAAAGACATAAACATTTTTTTTCTTATTTTCTATTACTTAAAATTTTTTAATCTAAATTTGAAATAAAATCTTTGTTAAAATTAACAAATTTAAATAATTTAAATAAAACTAACATTAGCAATTGCTTACGAAATAAACTTTTTCAAATTTACACTTTTATTTTTATTTAAGCATTAAAAAATTAGAAATTTTGGTTTGTAATTTCGAAATTCTTAATGTCATGACAAGCACTATAATTATTACGTTAACGTAGCAGATGAATACGTGTGTGATAAATTATTCTTTGCCACAATACGATACGATATCTAAAATCGCTCCAACAGTCCCGAAACGGCGGTGTCGCTTCCTTTCATTATTTTTTAAACGCGTTTGTTCCTTAATTTTCTATGCACAGTCCGAAGGGTCAAGTACAATTGCGGAGATCGGTAATTTCGCAATCGAACGAAAGGAGAGGGGTAAAAAGATCTCAATAGGCAGAGAGAGAAGCTCTCGCGGGACGAACGAGCGAACGAAGATAGTGAGAATCGGTATCGAGTGTATACGAAGGGTGAACGACCGAAGGCAGGGGCACTAGGCTGCTACCCTCTGCGACGAGAGAGAAGGATGTAGGGTGGTCGAGAAAGAGAGGGCGTCAGAAAGAGAAGAGGGACACGAAAAGGGGCGAAAGAGAGGAATGAGAGAGAGAAAACGACAGAGGGAAGCTCCGATAGAGAGAACACATTGAGCAACCCCTAGCCTCTCCTTCTCCCCATCCCTCTCTCTCTCTCTCTCTCTCTCTCTCTCTCTCTCTCTCTCTCTCTCTCTCTCTCTCTCTCTCTCTCTCTCTCTCTCGTCCCTTTCCACCGTGCTCGCCGAAGATCAATACGAACCACGTGGTGTGGCAGTAACGCCACGGAGAACAGCCTAACCCTCGTGCATGCAACAACCTAAAATGTGAATCGTAAGACGGAGATCTCCTCCAACGAGAATAAATTCGATAGTTTCTTCACTATTGACGCGGAGCGAAAAGTTTTTTTTTCACGGAAGTCTCACAAACTTTTTGTTTGGGAAGGCACTCTCATGCATTTATGGATATTCACGAACTTGTTTCTATATACATATATTTATATATCCTTATATTTCGGTAATATTAACGCGCGAAATTGACTATTACATTTGCTTATAATTAATAAAAAATTTCTTTGCATTACGTAACTAAAATCGTACGCCGTGCACGGATTTTAATTTCTACAATTTTTAAGAATCTACATGAAAATATTTTTTTTAATTATAAAGAAAAATCATAAAAATCGTATGTGCATAGACAAGACATTTTTGTCTTCACACAAGAAACGATATCATTTTATGATTCCAATATGAAAAATTCATCATAAAATGATTATGATTAGTACATAATTACTTCATTCATCTTTACACGATGGAGATTTTCTTAATTGAGAACTATTGATGAAACTATCTTATTTTCATCAATCTAAATTTAATTTAATTTGCGCGTTCTAAACTTGTGTTCATTCTTCAATATGATCGAATTAAATAATTCAGAATTAGTGGAAGTCACTTAAATCAAATGAAATACATAAGGCGAGAAAATTTTTGACACGGTGAGAATTCGAATGACCGACCTCCGGAACGAGAGCTGCCAGTAGCGTGAAGAGCTTCGTTAGATGTGGATCCTATTTTTGGTCATCTATCGATCGCGTTACCCCGTGCCGTGCACTCGAGAAACTCACCCCAAGTTTATAAACCCACCAGCAGCTTTACTGGCCGGGGAACGGCCTTTATCTTTCTAGGACACGAAGTCATCGGCGCAGTCAGAAACGCGAATCTGCATCGATGATCTTCTGACCTCCGAGAAACGCAATTCTAGCCTCGTCACATGAAATTTCGACATCACTGAATGTGACACGTCCATGCAATCGAAAATGTGGACTCGCGATAAAATCAAGCAGTCAGGCATAATAGTTATATAAGTAACTCGCAAATATAGAAAAGTATCCGAATTGAGCAACGCTTTAATATAAAGCGAGAAGAAAATATTCTATTATTTTACCTAAATATTACAAAATTTGATATAATTTTTGCAGATGTTTTGAGTAGAAAGCAATAATACAAAGTTGTTAAAAAATTAATGTTACTCAAGGAGAATTTACAATTACTGATACTATTATATAATCAAGCATTTAAGAAACTAAATTTGCATAAGATCTTGAGTAAAAAAAAAAATCAAGTTTCGTAAATCTCGACAGCAACGAAGTTCGCTCGTCTTTATTCGCTCGCTCTTTAACACCAGCGACTTTGACATGTGTTCAATGTTACGAAAAAAAATGTGTTTTTGGCACGCTCTCTTGCGCTCATCATGCGGCCACAACCCTCGTGAATTACGCGCCCGATCTTTCTCACATAACACACACATGTACACACATTTATAAAGATATACATAGCGCCGAGAAGAGAGCACAGGGCGAAGCGAAGGAAGAGAGGGTGTAAAGCCTACCCTTGCAGATCGCTTTGAAGGAGGGTTGCTATTACGGGTAGTTTCATACATTGCACACCCCTGACTTCGAGTCTAGGTCGGTCATTCACCCTATTGCCATCACCCGGTATTACCCGGCAACCCCTACCCAACCGCCCCGCGATCTTCCACCACCCTTCATACACCATTCCGCTCACCGTCCCGCTACCGTTTCCACCCCTATCTTAATGACGTCACTGTACCGCCCCTCCAACGAGGGATGAGTTCTCCCCCTCCTGTCGCGTGAGAGGGGTAACGGTAGAGTAGGAATGACGAGTTGGGTGGGGACGAAAACAATGGCGTAGGATAAAAGGGGTACAGCAATTTTAAAGCTCACAACTCAACTGCAAGATAAGTGACGAACTGTGGTTTCCGCGGACATTTGTCAAGATTTATTATTACAGGATTGTCAAAAACGTTTGCGAATTAACTGGGCAGCGTAAATAATTCGTGAAATCAATCAATGTAAGATCAATCAAATTATTATTATTATTATTATTATTGTTGTTGTTGTTGTTATTATTAGAAATAAAATAAAATTTGGGGGAAAAATTTTGTATAATAATGATTGGCAATATGAAAATATTTCTAAAATTTTTGCAAAATTTTATAAATCATTATAAAATAATCTGAACTGTTAATAATAATTAATATCTATATATGAAATACTCGTTACCAAATAATTTTAATTCTCGCAAAGATAAATAAAAATAACAACGAGATTTTGCAACATCATCTATAAATAATTTTTTAAATATCTAATTTTAATATTTTTTTAGCCTTTTCCAATCTAAATTATTATTTAATTAATATTGTGTTGTTAAAAAAAATTATTATTTGAAATTGGAAATCATTTTAATAAAAAGTTAAAGAATAAAATAAATAAAATGCTACTGTAGTATTAAAAGTAAGAAAATTGGATCTTTTAACACTCTACATAAATAATGTAACACGAAAATTGTACGATCTATTTAGATATAAAAATGTTAATCGAATAATTAGAATTCAAATGATAAAAAACTTTTAAGTTACTACTAAAATGAATGATTGCTGATAAATAATTATTAATACACCATTTCTAAATAGTTGTTGTCATTTATACAAGTATTATAAGCGGACCTAAAACTCATAAAAATACGTAGAAAATGGTCCTAGCAATTCTCACAATCATTTTATTACGGCTACATTTTCTACGATGACGGAACGCCTAATCTACCGAGATGAGATGACGTAGTGTCGATGCTCGCTTCATCATTAGCGCATTGACGGCAGTTGACTCATAAACGGTGGGTAGCACGGCTATTATCTGTATGATGTCCATGATCCGCGATATATCGGCCGACAACGAAGACACGAAGAGAAAGTTACCGGCCTCGCGGCTCGCAAGAAGTTCTCAACGGCGATAATGCTCCTTCTATCTTCAACTTGAATATACTTTAGAAATTTGCTCGATGCACACCTTTACTATGTACGCTTAGAAATATTGACATGTGTTTTTGCTGTAAACTTAAATTTATATTACCAAATTGGTAAAAGAGAAGATGATATTATTATGATTTCCGTTTTGTACAATAACTTTGTTAATAATCAAATATTTTAATTGAAAATTTAACATTTACATATTCGTCAATATATCGTTCAATTGATTCTCTAAACTGTTCTTGTATATAATTCAAAATTATAAAATATGTATTATTCTTAGGATATTCTATATTTACAAAAATGTGATGATACTGAATATATGAACATAATGAATCAAACAGAAATAAAAATAATAATGTGACCTCTCCACTAAAAAGATAGATTTTTTAAAATCAATTTTGTGACAAAGATAACGTTTATAAAATTATATATTTAGTCAAAAAAAGAAAATATTGCAGGTGGAAATATTACACTATAGGAAACATAAGTACACATAACGTTTTCCGTATATAGACTATAATACAAAAAATCTATAATACTTGTAATGTGAATATATATAGATTAGCAGATTTAGAACTATCAACTTGTCGAATAACTAAATAGGCTGTGTTAAACCTATTGAAATCATCTGTCTATACATCCGGAAGACTACATTAATAAATTCTTATACTAATGTTTAATTTTGCATAGCTCGAAATATGTATAACCAAATAAAATATTAAATAACAAAAAAACGTCCAAATGTACATATATTCGTGTAATAATATACCAAAACTTTAAAATAATAAAAAGCTATGTAAATTTAACGTTAAAATATACTTTTGAAAAAAAAGTTTTGAAATATTCAAAAGTAAAAATGATTTATAACAAATGTCGATTGTTATGTATTGGCATATTAAGGTTATTGCATAATGCTCAAACTGTTAAAAAACAAATTATTTCATGAGTAATCTGTAAGTTCCTCACCTATTAACGAGGATTTACGAGGGCCTACGTACAAGGATTACATCACCTTCTCTTCTATTTCATTTACATAATGTAGAAAGCAGATAGTAACAAAATATTAGGTTCACTACGTCAATCAACGAACAAATAAAAATAATTTACATTTTCAAGTAAAAAATCATATTTTACTCAAATCTATATTAAAATGAAATCGAAAAATATTAGTTAATTTGCAATTCAAATTGTCTCATTATTTTAATATTTTCCTTAAATAGACATTTGGTGATTATTCAGCGACTGGTGTGGTAACCTGGATTGTCCTAAATTTATTGAAAGTTTTTCTTATCGAAAATTTTTTTGCCGCTTTGAAATTATCTTTATGGAAATATCTGTTAAATTTTCGAATAATTGACAACTAAAACTAATTTATTTCTGATAGATTAAGATTTAGGAGAGCAAATATACAATAAAATCATTTAATTGATTTAATTCTCTAAGTTTAGTTCTCTTGAGCTTAGTTCTCTCTCATTTCAAATTTCAACAAAATTTTTATCTAAAACCTACTTGTAAAAAAAGCTTAGTAAATGAAATTGAAAAAGCGCGGAGCTTTTCTTAACTTTGTTGAGAAAAAAAACAAGAAAAAGCTATAGCTAATGGAACAATCACTAGCTTTCTTCACATTATATACACCTAAATATTTAAGTCTCTCCACCTCAAACAGATCGATTGAGAGCCACTGCTGGGGCAAGGCTGCCTCGCGTAAAAGGTGAATGCATCGGCGCTTCCTACATTTACGCAATCGATCCTACGAACATAGTTCGCACGTAGAAATCGACACGCTCGCACGCATATTTACGCGCGAACGCGCGTCTGTATTGGTCGCCGCGTGCGGTGTACAGATATCGTGCGAACGAACGAATGTGGAAACAATCGTTTCTCGTGGATGCACCGGCCGTGCGGGCCAGTCTCATTCAGAGAACCAGAGACAATAAGCGATGAATGAAGGGGTCTCGGCCGAACTAACATAAGACACGAGGTACGAGCCACTGGAAAAGAAAGAGAAAAAAAAAGGAGAGGAACAAAATTGCGTTGAAACGGCAATTAACAATCGGCGGTCTCGAGAGCTTTCACTCTTCCTCCTCCGCGTTTGACCCTGAGCGATGAAAAGTGCGAAGCAAAATACACTCCTGTGAACTTAACGTGAACTTATAATGCTATTACATACACGCACTTCTTTTCACAACTGCAGCTTTCGATCGAGCATCACATTTCTTACTTAACACCTTAATACGCATGTTATCTCGTATAACGCAATAGTATTGCTAAATCGATTTACAAAAAGGCAGAAGTTATCTATACTCAGTTTCGGATTCTCGGAGGAAGGGAAGGGTTAAACTTATAAAACGAAGAAAGCTCAATGATATTAATTAACGACGTTTGTTTGTTGAACCTAGAAATGAATTCTCAGGATCAACCTTGAATTCCTGAAAGCTTAGAATTGAACGCATTAGAATTATACGCGTTAGAAGGAAACCTTTTCCAAGGCGGTCCAGTTTGAGTTTCGAAATTTTCTTGCATTCTAATGACTGCTCCGGTATGCAACCATGAACGCAAAGCATCAGTATGCGGTGGTTTTATCGTCAATTATAAATGCTAAATACATTGTCGACCAGTAATTCCGATTTATGTGATCAGCCGTTGCAAACGAATGCGATATTACTAATAAATACTCAAATACAGAAACACGAAAGAATAGGAAAAAAGTACATTGCCTACGTTCATCATCAAGAATATCCCTTGACCAATGGTCAATTATCATTGCAAATAAAACGTCTACTTTCAACATGTATTTTTATAACAATTATACATCGTTTAGAGCAATTATGATAGATCGAAGCCATAAATTATCTTTGAGAGATAAAAAATAGTTGTTACCGCACTTGTTGGACAAGCGCGTACAAGTAATACATTAATACTCGTCTCGCTGCTATTTGTATCGTAGGCTTTTTTTTTTTTACTTTGGACATTTCGCATAATTCTTCACTCTCCCCAAACGATCTTCACAAATTAATTTTACCTATACGGTATCATAAATAACTTCAACTTTAAACAAGACGAAAAGAATTGATCCTTAATTATTCGACAATCGCAGATTTATTGGACGGAAATTGGCACGAACAAGTTGGAATTGACGACGGCGGGCGTGAGGGTGGCAATGAGGAGCGTTTTGCAATTGTTTTACTTGTAAATTAGTAGTCTAAGCGGCTAACGATGCGAGATTGGAAGTTTCTGGTGAAAGCCGTACGCCACGCGGCCGGCCGACCGGCCGGCCAGCCAGTCAGTCAGCCCTTGACCTTCCCTCGGCCGAATTCCGGCCGAAGGCGCCGAGGACTCGATTTCGTAACGCCCGACGAAAGAGACACGCCCCGCTAAAAGTGCAATTTCGTTGCGGCGAGCGCGACACATGGCACGGTGAAAGGCCTTTTAATATGAACGCATACGAGCAACGTACATACGCACGTGTATATATACAAATTACGGGAGTAAACGGCCCGTACGAAAACGAAAGGATTCTCCTTCTTCGGCTCGTTCCTCCGTTCTACGTGCGGGCGCGCGCGCGACTCGCTTCCGTCGCGATTATTCGCCTTACCGACGCAGGTTGCTTTCGCAAACTTTCCCTATTGTTTAAAAAAATCAAGCCGCAAGTCGTGGCCGTCGCCGCCGCCACCGCCGCCACCACCACCACCGCCGCCGCCGCCGCCGCCGCCGTCGCCGCCGAGGTCATTCAACCGTGCTAAACACGCTTAAAGAGGTCGTTCAACCCCGCCGTGGCGCAGCGTAAAATTTCAACGTACGGCAACAAAAATATATTTTGACTGATCGTATACATTCTGCAGTTTATTTAGTTTTAAGATAATTTCGTTTACGAACACGTTGAAATTCAAAAAGGGAAAAGAATAAGCGTGAGAGAAATAAGTTATTAATCCTGTACGCAGTTGAAAATTTTGTATTAAATTTAACAAAGTATTGCATGACCCTAACGATCATTCAAATTTTGTGTTAATTTAACGCAAGATGAATATGTTGTAAAATAACACAAATATTATGTACAAAATTAACATAAAATATATAACGTTTTAATTTGGAAACAGAGAGTGGAAACATATTTCTTTGATAATTTTAACACTAAGAAATGTTGAATATTAATGTAACATTAAATTTGAATAACATAATTATGTTAAATTAACACTCGAGTGTATTAAGAATTTAACACAAAAATGCTAACAAGGGTCGTTTTTAACATAAATATAAAATATTCTCTCTCCTCTGCTTTGACTTTTACATATATGTATAAATATATTTTTACTTTTTTCAATTACAATCAGCAGATTCGATATCAATAATTAACTGCATCTCTAAAATCAGTTTCTTATATTAGTATTTTAATCGAAATGCAGCCGCAGATCATAATTCTGTTTTGAAATCAATATTTTTTTAATTTTTTTTTAATTTAGAAAATTTAGAAAAGGATTATTTATTGAGCAGATTTTAAGAGAGAAATTCTAATAGAGAAATAATTAAAGTCGTATCTTTTTAGTAATTGTATTAGAGATACTTTGATGCGAGTATTGATAAAATATGATAAAGCCGTCGAAACAGGAAACATGTTATTCGTGACATTAACAATAGCTACCTAGTCCAGAACATCATAGCATGAGTTTCCATTGATTGAATGCTTCCCGGTCCGATACCGGGAATAAACCGTTCCGCCGCTGGGAATGTAGCTTAACGATTTCAGATACCTCCCTTCCCGATCCTCTCTCCTCACACGGGAATAGGAAAATAGTGGCAAAGAGAAAGGTCAGACCAACGCGAAAATCCTTGGGTCTCTCTCGATGATAATAAGCAAAGGAAATATATTTCATACGCTCGCATCCCTCACAAACGTCTTTGTATTTACAAACGACGTCAGTGCAGAGATAGTTTTATTCTCATTTATAATGTATCATAATATCTCTTCAGTTTCCTTTTTTAGACGCGGATAACTTAAGTCTTGACTACCATAAACAGCAATAGTTGGAAATAGTTTAAGTTTGTTTAAGACATAATATTATTATAACAAATTTTAATCAATTAATTTTGAGAAACATTGATTGTTTTTATTAAGATAATTCACAGATTTTCAAAAGGTTTTTATAATAGCATGCAGTTTTAGACTATATCATGATAAAAAGCATATTTCAGCATAATAATTTAATCGAGCTTGGATATATAGGTTCAGAAAGGAATTCATCAAGAGATATAACAAATTTATAATAAAAGATAAAAGGAATGTCTCGATATTTTCGAATGAAAAATTAATAATGGAAATTTTATAATTTTAAAAGCGATAATTTTCGAAAATAATTTTTAAAAACACACGAATTCAGTTTTAACATAAGTACAAAATATTTTTTGTTATATGAGGCTCTTTAGACAGTAAAAGATTAAATTTAAACCAGACGAATATGAGACGTATACAATTTTAATCTTTCAATTTATCTCCTATTTAGTCATTTATTTATAAAATAGTAGAAATATAGTTCCAAAGTTATTAATTGTTTAACGCGATACTGATAATTTATTTCACAGTTTTAATATGTAATAACGGACATAATTTATATCATCAAAATACTTTTACAACTATATATATTCCTAAATTCTCAACATTTATTATATAACATTCCATATTTTTTCTCTTTACGTAACGATCAAAAAATTTATATTTTTGCTATCGCATACTCATGTGGCTCGTGTGAAAATCATGCTTCTGATTTTTTCATTAACATTTATGATCGCGCATCAGTGTAAATGTCGCCTGATTTGCGATTTACAATAAAGGCATGAAATTAGAGAAGGTAAACATCGTCTCAGTAATGAAAGGTGCAATTGGCGTTGACATCGCGGTCAATTTGGCAGCTTAATATTACTTGTGCCAAAAATATGACCTCAATAAGTTATATATGATTCTCGTGTAAATTTAATTATTTAAATTACAAAATATTTAACTTTGTAAATTAGATTAAAGATACACTTGAAATGCATAAACAATTTATAGAAAAATTTTCTTCACATTCCACAAAATATAAAGACATCGTTTGCAACCAGCGTAACTTCATAATTTATTTCTAAAGAATCAGGAATTACTACTACTTGTTTCTCAAGTGGATGACAGTCTGAGTTTTTCGAGAGCTTGAGATATGTGGCTTAGAAACTCTTCGGTAAACATGGTCTCATATCTAGGACGCTAAGTCGCTACGGTTTATTCGTTTTCTTAGACTTTGAGAGACACGATCTACCTATCCGTCTCCATGCTTCTCACACACATTTTCTCGTACGGTATTCCTGTATCTACGTCTAAGACCGAGTTGGCCTAAGCAGGCGATTTCTCCAACGTGCAATGTACAATGGCAACGATGAACAATCCACGCTTATTGCTGCCTGGCAGTGAAACCGCCGTTCGTATTATTTGCATACATAAGCCTTTACAAATACACACGCACATATATAAACTATTCCGTCGCGCATATCTCACAAGTAACTATATCTTTATGTGATTTGCCGATTTTGACGAAATCTCATGTATTTATGGAGTAGGTAAAAATAATAGACACGTATTTTTTATATCGACAATAGTGCGGTTTTAAGGGTGGGGAAACTACCTCTCGTATGTACAGAGCAATTAACTCGTTGCATTTAAACTCATAGAATTATTTTTGAGTTTTGATGATGAAAAGGATTTTTTTTTTTGAAAATTCGATGCAAAAATTATAGATTTTAAAATGGCGGATCAATATGGCGATTCAATAAATTGAAATAAATTGAAATAATCTTATCTCGCTCTTTGCCGAACCCAGGAATAACCGATAAGGAGATGGCGAATCTTTTCGTATTTTATTTTTTGTATTTTATCATTTTTTAATATTTTTATATTTTAAAATTAATTTTAATTTTTTGCAATTTACTCTTGCACCTCGCACATGGCTACTTCCTTACTTTTTACATTTTTTGCAAAAGTGACATGCAAGAAAAAATTGTTTTATACACAAAGAAAAAGTTTATTCACAAAGAAAGAGAAACCACTTGAATAATTCTGTAGATTATTGTTTTAAAAATTGTGAAGCTATTTGCGATAATATAGCAATCGTAAAGTATTTTTGACGTACAAATTTTTTGTATATAAAAGAATTTTTTTATATTACTTCTGTAAAAAATATAAAAAGTAATGAAATAACAATAAGCGAGGTGCAAGCAAATTGCAAAAAAAAAAAACAAAAAATAAAAAATATATAAAATAATAAAACAGAAAAAACAAAATTGGAATAAATGCTTGCGCACGCGCGCGCGTGTGTGTGTGCATGTGTAAATGGACCTTTTTTAAAATAAATTTGTACTTAACTAATATAATTGAACCATCACTGGATAAATGATTTATCTTCCAATAATTATTCAGATGTTCGAATTATTTATATCTCTATTTTAATGATCTAATTTGTCATTTCTTTTTTTATAAAGATACGCCAATGTTTTCTCCAATTATTCGAATAATTATGAATAATGCCATATTTTCGTATCCAATCCTGTTTTATATTGTACTAGTACAATGAACAGATAGTTATCATTGTGAATAACTCGATTCTCTCAAGATGCATTTTTACGAATCCACATAGGTTTCCACGGTGAACAACGGCAGGACTCGTTGCGATTGTAAGATAAGCCTTGATTAACTTGTCAATTCTCAAAACCCTCGAGTAACGAATGACTCAATCGAACGTTTTGTTTGTACGCTATCAACACTAACGATTACTGTATGAATAAATGTAACTTTTGACGTCGACAAGGTATATTAGCGCGTCATGTCATTTGTGGTGACTTTGGTTTTACATTTCTAATGCGGAAACCCCAGCATTTTCATTAGTAATTAGCTGGCTGAAATTAATGTTATTAAATTCTGTGCTGATTAATTGGAATGCAGATTTGCCTAAACATAATTACGTTATTAATCAAAATTGCGGTAATGAACATTACCACTGCTCATAATTAATTGATGAAGTCTTAGAGATACATACACGTTAGAGAACTTGACAAAATACAATAATAGATTTTACAATTGTAAGATTTTATGATTAAATGTAATAGCAATTACTTCCAAGAAAACTTTTACTTTTGAAAAATTTCTTAAATTGCAAATTTTTTTATCTTTTAATTTCGGAACAATATTTCCTTTTTTTAACAAATTATTTTTTTTTATTTAATATTATTTGTCCATTCTTTTCCACTAAGCTTCTAATATACAGCTCGAAATACATTCCACAAATATTGGCATTTCTGTTACTAAATTTAGAAATCGTCAGATTAGAAAAAGTACCACAGCATGACGAAAGGATAAAACGATTAAAACGATCGCTATCAAAGAACTTGATTCTTGACCCAGAAAGTCTTTATACCAGACAACCGGGCGAGGACCACTTTTTGTTTCGCGGCTGTTTATCAATATTGACCATGTAAAGTCAACGTATATATGTTTGCGTTCATTTCTAAGCAGATGTTAGTCATGCTGTTTTTTGATCAAATAAGAAATTAGTTATGGATCTCACGTTCATTTTATGGCAATAATATATTATAAAACATACACATAATAATGACGAAATTTAAACTCTTTAGATAATAGTACAGTTAAAGAATTATTGTAAGAAACAGTCATTATTTTAATTAATCATCACATATAAAATATTTTAACCGAAAGCGCAGAAAAAAATAATTTAATATATAATCTATAATCATTTTGGAATAAAAAAAATCAACTTTTTCTTAATTAGATCTATTAAAATTGTTATAATAAATTTTACATTAAGTACATTAAGTTTCCCGACATTACGGAAAATAAATAATTTTAGTATTGATGAGTCATATAATTAAATTATAAAAAAATTTCTTTATGTAAATAAATCTAGAAAGATGTACTTTCTTTATTTAAACAGTCAAGTTGCATATGCACAAGTGCATACGTTTATCCTAATCGTATTTCGCAATCACGAATGTATAACTTTGACTTATTACGAGCTATATACGTAAACAGGTTTTAGCTTTGCGTCGATAACTTCTAATCCGACATGTTGTCGACGTCGGTTACGTACGATAATCTTGAAATAATTGTCACTCTGTCCGGCTGTGTAAAAGGCGGAATCTGAAATTAGTCTCGCTGGAAAAGACCACTAGTGCAGGCGGAAGTACTGATTTCTCCGACCGACGACTTCACGTCACACGACGCGCAGTTTCGTTTTCCTCGTGTTCGCGTTTCGTCGAGTTACATTTTAATTATTTTATAGTTTCAGTATCGTGTAACACACTCTTGTAAATGCCTCTTGTAAATTATATAACAAGTGGTATCCGTTATATATTACCGGCGTATTCGTTCGACCATTTCACCATTGATTAATACGAAACAACATACGTCACTGCCAATATTTTGGACTCTGTAAATCGTTTGAATCCGTAATTAAACGATTAAAAAAAAAAACAATTAGTCATTACGAGTGTTCTGCTTTAATTATTGCGAATATTCATTTGAGATATTGAATTTTCATTATCGCTTTATATATTTAATTTGATTAACGCGGCTGTCTCGCCTCAATCGTGCATTATGCAAAAATCAACGAGTGTACAAGTAAATGTTTTAGGAAATTTAATTAAAATATTCCAACGTCGATAATTACTTTGTGCACTCTCCGTTTACTGTATTAGAAAACTGGTCTTTGAAAATGTGCATGCGGTCGATATGCATTTTCTCATGCCTTCCCCAGTTCCGTTACCTGATTATCTAATTACGTATATGCATAAATTTCGACACGCACATATACGCAGCTACGCGGACAGATTATTTTCAATTCAAATTAAAATCTATTTTGAGCAATGCATTTCTATGTGGCTAATAATCTTAGATGTTATTATATATCATAACTCGAGATTCTTTCAAATATTATGCGCAATATAGTTTTATGAATGATTTTATTTTTCTTTTTTGCACTGTTAAAGTAAAATTACTTTCAGAAACTCATTTTTTGACACAATGCTTAAAATAAACAATGAAATTTTTAACTTAAAACACATAAAAAAGAACTTATTGAAATCAAAACTGCCTTAAATTCGGACTTGTAACAAATGAAAATTATGTATTAAAACCTTTGAAATTTATTTTCAAAAAGATATAATTTAATGATAATAACGCAACATTTTTGTAAAGGAAACTTTCGGTATTCTGCGCAATCGCAACTTTTTAAATGTGCAGATTTAAAGCGCTGCGGAAGAAGCGAACTCATCAATTGTATGAAACCAATATGGGTTCAAAAACATTTGGACAAAGAGCTGTTTCGTTTAGGTTACCGTTGCGCGACGCGGGATCAGTCGGTCGATCCCGAGTCTGTCGCTTTAACAACCGTTGGACGTCCGTGTGCGGGGTACCGCAAGCCCCACTGACTTACAGAACTACTTTCCCTTCTTTCTCGCTGCGGTGCCTGCCTCCGCCACCGCCGGCTACGAGCGGAGAGGCCCGTTATCCAAGCGGCTCGTCGAGAGTGAAACGCTCGTATATACCGGTGCTCTGTCTTCCCACGAAACGAGTGTCGCACGGTCTGATCGGACGAACTTTCTTCCACTTCCGCCATCATCAATATTCTTATGGTGATATAATCACGCGGCAGTAGTCGACACATACCCGGAATCTGTTACGCTGACGGCATTGTTAAAACGCACAAACTCTGAACTAAATTAATAATTGGTTTTTTTTTTCTTCCATTGAAACTGAATTTAGCTTGAGTCACAGCTTTTGACATCTGTTTACAAAATTGACGTTCTCATTAATTTTTTTAAATATTGACCTACATGTTCGTTTAGATCTACATTCTGACTTCGCTTTCTTTCTGTATCCGAAAACAGATTGTCTCCTTTTCCTGGTATTGTCTATCTTAGCATATATTTACGCTCCTTTATGATATATTCATACTACTATCAGATTTCATACGGTGGTTGACGGTTAGAGAAGAAAGTTGAATAATCTTAGGCGTAATCCCGAGACAACGTCCGCGATTATGTACCATACGCGAATGTTTAACGAGGGCGAAAAACAGGTTCATTAAATATTTTAAGAGCGCATAATTTATGCTTTCTCCCGCCTAATAGAAGAGCTACTAGCACTAATAGCGGAACCGAGCGACTGACACACTTCCTATGAGTAGAGAGAGAGAGAGAGAGAGAGAGAGAGAGAGAGAGAGAGAGAGAGAGAGAGAGAGAGAGAGAGAGAGAGAGAGAGAGAGAGAGAGAAGAGCAGCATGCTCGCGGTCTTCTTGGAACGAAACGACGACGATGATAGACGTCTAGTGATACTTCATAACAACGAAAGTATCCAACACCGGAAATAGATTGTTTCTCAAGGCGACGAACAATAGCTGACCCGAATATGCGCCGGAATGACAAAGAGATCGACCGAACGACCCGAGCTTTATTGCAACTGGTTGCGCGACGAAAGGTCATCAACTGGCCAGGATCGAGACCAGGAACACTCTTCGTCTATTTGGCCGGGCAGCTTTCCGTTCTGAGTATGATTCGACTCGTGAGCACGAGAATCGATACGTTTCCATACAATAAAATAATTTGTCGTGTCCGTACAATAAAATAATTTTTTATAGAGCAATGGAATTTAAGATAAAAATATTTGCAAGTGTACAGTGAGAGACTAAAAATGACAAAATTAATTATAAATATATGAGACGTCTCTAAATATATTGTGAATTTAAAAAAATCTGATTATATTGACCCAGATAATTTTTTGCCAGTTTGCCAATTCTACTTCAAATTTGAACATGTATCAAAAGAAAACTGAAAAAACACCGTAGATCATACAATTACAAAATCGTATTCCTAATTGTTAAAAGAGTGTCCCAAGAATTTTGAAGATTTTTTAGAGTCCAACAAATCTTTTGAAAAATATTGATAGTGGTCTAGGTTGTCTGACTAAACAATGAAAAACAAGGTAATCTGCGAAATGATTAATATAACGTTAAACGATAACATGTAATATAAAATGGAATAATATATGATTATATGAAATACAAAGAAAAATCTTAAATACAATTTAGCATTAAGTTTTTTTGTTGTCGAAATGAATTATTTTTTTAACTGAGGTGTATTTACTTTAGGAATTGTCTCTTATTGTTAGACTCTTATTGTCAATTCATCAGTTATTTGATTTAAAAAAATAGGCCAATTCTAATGTGACATTCCTCCACAGCAGACACAAAAAAGAACGAAATACAAGCAATTGCGTGATGCAAAAAAGACTGCAAATAATGAATTTTCGCCTGCTTCACTTGTACCTATGGCAATCGCTTCTCACTTATCTACAAACAAGTGTAATTACGACAATTATAGAATGAGAGAGAGAGAGAGAAAGTGCTGAGCGAGTATTTTTGAGGTCAGGGCAACGCCACGCAGGATCTTTGCAGCCTTTACGGGGCTCCAAGGAGTTATCCTAGCGACTGGCCTTTGTCGGATCCTTCGTCGCAGGAGCTATTGACAAGAATTGTCCCCCGCGGAAGACGCGAAGACAAGGACTCGATTTCATTCCATAGGAGTCTACAGATGCGCTGCCGCTCGCGCGAGTCCTTGGAAAAAAAGAAAAAGAACGTTTGCTCGTAAATCTCATACCGACCGATGACGAATCTTACCGCGTCACGTGGACTATTTCTTCTTTCTTTACGATGCGTATGTCATGCTATGACATAGCCGTGAAATTAAAGCATTCGATCAGTAATCGCCTTCCTTTAGTCATTAACGCAGACCGATTTAACCGTCAATTAATTTTCATAAGATTTTTCTAGTTTGCCACAACTTCATCAAATATTAACGTCTAAGTTTGAATGCTGATTTTGAATTAGCATTCACAACATTAGTTTTTTCGCTATAATATACGCTATGATCAACACCGTTGTGGAATTTTATTTATACAATCGAGATGTATTAGCAGAGAAAATCAATATGTTATTTTTAAGGAATATTCAGGTGACATACTGATTATTATATATTGTATAACTAATAAAATTAAGAAATATGAAAATATAAAAATCTATTATCGCTAGCGATAATTAACAAAGATAATGATTCCTAAATTAAAGTCGAATAGTTTATTAATCTAATAATAAAACTTGCCAATTGGATTGATTAAAAAAAATTTTGATCCCAAAATTAAGACAACTATGCTTAAATCTGCATATGCAACTTTCTAACCCATTTTATTACAATTCTGAGAAATTTTCCTTAGGAACAAAAAAATGGATTAAAATTTGTCGATTTTTGCCCGAAATACAAACCGTCAAAGTTTCCCAGGTCATACACCCACGTGTGCGGTAAACGTAACTTTTTGATAGTGTGCGGTCAGAGGGATATTTTAGAATATTTACAATTATACATATAATTTGAATTGTGTAAATCTCGTTGATTTGATATTTAAATAAATATTTAAGTAATGTATTTTGAGAATGTGCATATAGTATATATATGTATATTTATAAAAGGTTTTTCAAAATACATAACTTAAATACTTATTTATATATCAAATTAACGATATTTTCACAATTTAAGTTACATAATTGTGAGTATTCTTAAATTATTCAAATATAAATCTATATTTGAATAGTATATCTTGATATATCATATTCTATCGGATTTTAAAACAAAGACGCATATTTAAATAATTTTTTGTTACTTCAAGTAAATTTCAAATTTATCAAAAAGATCTATTACTAAAATAAATTTTACATGTTACGACATATATTTTAAACGTGTTCGTGCTGTATACGGTATGCCATTCTAGAAAAACAATGCCTTTGTCTTTAGGGAAATATTTGCAAAATGAAGTGTTACCATTATTTTATAGAGGCATATTTAGCTCTATGCACGTACGCTGTGCTTTATACGCTACTCTGCGTCGGCTCGTTCTATTCTAGAACACGGCTTCGTTCCATAAAGACGACGGCAAACGAATCACCGAATTGCGCGGAATACACCGCCGAAATGCACAGTATTCAAAGGTGGAATCTCAACAGACTGTCTTTGAGCGACGAGCAAACATAATTTCAATGGCATTCTTGCGCAACGTATCGATCGGAAAGATCAAGATCAAGAGACGCTGCGACACGTGCCGCGTGAAAATCAGACGAAAATCACGTGGCCATGGGCGAAACGTGATTTCAACGGTGAAAGTTTTTCGGTTATCGAACATCGTGGCCTAGACCGTAAAAGAATAACAAGAACGCGTGCAGAACAGTTGTCACGGGTATATTACTCACACTGTGGCTTTCTCTTTCGATTTCGAACATAACGGCTAGGTCTTTTTTTAATAGACGAATCAATCCTTTATCCCCGTCGACAAGGGAGAACAAAGGATGAATTGGTAAGGAAATTCCAGGCGCGAATCAAAGGAGCACAAGAAAGCATTTGTACTCCCCAAACGCCTCACAAATGTAATTTTATATTCTATTATTCATGCATAAACAATAAATGGCATAAATTACGAAATAAGATGGAGTCTAATAATCTTAAAATAAGAACTCGTTTTGTTTTAGTTTTTTATAAATTGTATCAAAATGTAATATACATTTTATTATAAACTCTCTCTTATTTCGCCGCGAAATAAATGAGTATTTCAGATACGCTGTACGCAGGATCATCTTTTATAAAATTAAAGTACGATCTGCAAGTTCTTTAATAACCTACACGAAAGATAAAATGTAATATTAAAAGTTTTAATAGCGATAGATGGAATATGAATACGAAATTACATCTCGCGCATGGAATTACTATTGCCATCAAAATATCGAATAAAATTTTAATATTATAAATTACTCCTACGCACTGAAAGATGTTAAATAAAACAATTACCCTTACATCGCGTAGTAAGAATGTTAGTTGTCAATTTTGTTTAAATCATTTGTCAATGGATGTCGTATTAATTGTTACTTTAAACCTATTTGAAAATTGCTAAATGGATTGAAAAGGATTAATTGATTTAAATTTTCAAGTACACGTATTTAATAATAAATAATTAAAATGTAATTATTAAATAAATAAAAAATTAATAGTATTTATACAACATCCTTCTCACGGTTGACTGATCGATGTGAGAGAAGGTATTCGAAGTATTTTATCGAAACATGCATCTCGCAGTTTTATCGAATGGCTCGATAATCTAGCGAGCAGTCAGCTGACCGGTGAAAATGGAGCATCATCTGCGTTACTGCGAAAGGGGAAGGTCGTGCGACGTTGAAATATAGTATTTTATATATGGAGCTCAAATTGTAGATATCGACAAGTTTCTAAATATACGTTCAAATTATCGTGATATGCGATTAGGTAGATAAAATTGACTCGAAAGATCGATAAATTTTCAATAAATAACGTTAATAGCTTATTAATTTAAATTTTTAGAAGAAAATTGACATAATCAATCGAATTACAAAAGACAACTGATATTTTATCGACGGTCACATTATTTATTTTTTTGGGGGAGAATGAAACATCTATGTGACCTCCATTGCACCCACGAATACAATATTATATGTTTATCTCTCGCCGCGTCGCGACGCCTTTTCCATCTCAGGCGCGTGAATAGCGCGATAAAGAGAGAGAGAGAGAGAGAGAGAGAGAGAGAGAGAGAGAGAGAGAGAGTCAGGAACGCGAACGGCTCGGCTCGGATGTGGATGGCGGCGTTGCAGCGGCGGCGCGGCGTGGTGCGGCGCGGCGTCAGAAGTTCCCCTACTGGAGAACGTAGAGCGCAGCGCAGCGGCGGTTGTGTGTGCTGCCGTTTTACGAGGAGGGTTCTCTCTTCCACTTCCACGGCTCCTCCACCGCGCGGCGCGGCGCGCCGCGGGTTCTCGCTCTCGTCGTCGGTGAGCGCGAGCGAGCGAGCGAGCGAGCGAGCAAGCGAGGCAGCGCCGGTGCCCGTGGCCGCTGTCCCAGTCGTCGCCCTACTTTGTCGAAGCCAACTCCGAAGCTCGACACACACTCGGCGTGTGTTTTACACCTCCTCTCGGCACGACGACGACGACGGTGACAAACGTTTCATGCTCGCGCGCGTACACGCGCGGCGTACACGCACACGCGACGCACGGACGACGCGCGGCGGCCCGACGGCGCCGACGAGGGCGAAAAAGAAGAAGACGCGCGTCCAGCTGACGGGTGAACCCCGGAGTGGCGGTGGTGCGGGCAACGTGGTGACGGTGGTGATCCGTGGTATCGACCGGGCGAAATTTCGATCCGCGGCACCCTCCGTCCTCTCCCTCTCCCCGCTCTTCGTACTCCTCGCGCGGGCTGCGCGCGCTCGATCTCGCGCCGCGTGAATCCCCCACGTGCACGGTGCATCGCGAAACGAAAAGGGAGATAGGAAAGAAAGAAAGGAGGGAAGAAAGAGAAAGAGAGAAAGGAACCGGAAGAGGCAGCGAGCAGCGGACGGGACCTACCCACGTGTGCGTGCGCGTGTGTGTGTGTGTGTGTATGCGTGTGCGTGCATGCGTGTGTGACCTACGACAACCTGCCTGCCTGTCGCACGGTTTCGGCGCGCCATCCGACGCGAGTGTGACGTCCGACCCGGCCACCGAATCCCCCGTTCCACTTTTTCCACAGAGGTCACTGAGTGCCGCGCGTCAAATCGGAAGGTCGGCCAAAAGTAGGAGGGTGGTGCACTAGGTAGAGCGCGTTTAACGTTCCTGGTGGTGAGGAGGAAGAAGAGGAGGAGGAGGAGGAGGAGGTGGAGGTGGAGGCGGTGGTTAGCGCGAGAAAATCGAAGCCCTCTCGGACATTTCTAGAATTATCAGCTGCGGACGTTGCCCTCCCCGACGTGCGATCGTCGTCCCGCGGTGTTTTAATCGAGGCCGATCATTACACTCGGAGAGGATAACGACTTGCTGGTCCGCGCGAGCGAGCCCACTAACGACCAATGATCGGCGAATCGGAAATCGCCGAAGAGTTTGGATCTTCGTTTAGGATAGATTTTGAGAGAGCCGATCGATCGGCAGCGAAATACTCGCGTCGCAGTCGTTTGCGCCGCTCGGGAGAGAAAGTACGCGAACTCTCGAACCGGAAGTGCCATCGAGCGAGAATATTCAACGCCGCGCGCGGTTCTCTCTCTCTCTCTCTCTCTCTCTTTCTCTCTTTCTCCGTCCCTCAAATCTCCGCCGCGTAATCCTTCTCTCTTTCCCTTTCGCTATACCGTTTACGTAAACCTGTGCCGCTCTCAAAGAACGCCACGCCGTGTGCATTCAGATTATCGTTCCGGCCTAATCCCGCCGCGCATCGTTTCAAGTCGCCGGCGAGTGATGACGTCCAGACGTGCGCCAGCAACCTAACCAGCTGACCCATCTCCCGAAGCGGAAACACTGCCAATTAAACAGCGAGCCGACCTAGCGGCGCGCTATCCCGATCGAGAGCTCTCGTCCGCTGCCGTGATTTCTTCTCCCCCGCGAGAGCAAGCTCGACGACGACGAGGACGACGACGACGACGACAACGACCACGGCCAAAGTCACACGCGGGTCCTTTCCGGGTCGGGCATGCGCGGCGGGTCGCGTGTCCTCGAAACAGCGCGCGAGTCCAACGAAAGAAGAGACCACCGAAAGGATCACCTCGGACCTGACGAGGAACACGAACACGCTCCACTTCAATCTATTCGCGACACCGAACACTGCCGCTTCCGAATTTAACGAGACACTGCCATTTTTTTTTTTTTTGGAGGGAGGAACCAACAGAACTGACCTATCGATCGTGGCCGATTTGCTTAGAAGGAGAAAGGAGGAGGCACAGTTTATCTTTCGACACGGAAATCCAGGATTGTGATGAGACCACGTGATAAAGCGACGATTTTGATTATTTCCCTGGTGTTCGAGAAAACGATTTCGGATATCGTTTATGAGCGAGACCGTGCCGAAGTATCGATGTGATTTTCTGGTAAACGAGTCGCGAAATAAAAAGGGAAAAAGGGTGATTGTGTTACCTAATCATCGTTCGATTGTGACTGCCATTTTGATCCACGCACACACGCACGCGCGTACGTACATACGCACACACAGCGGGGAACGATCCAGATGCAACACGCGTGCACTAAACGCAATTGCAAGAAGTTTCACGAGAAGAGAAGCAAAGAGGGGATTGATCAGAGTGGGATTCAACAATTAATACATTTGACAATCACATTGCCCTCGAGTCATCGAGAAGATTAATATTTTGTTTCGTGCATACAAAAGTGATTCTCAGAGAATATTTGACACCGAATCTCGCTAAGAGCAGTTGGTTCCCAAGCAAGTGGCGACGATCGAGGAGAATCGCGTCGAGTGATCGTGCAGTATTATTGATCCGCAGAGGAAGAGACTCGTCACGTGATAGTCGGAGATAATTAATGTAATGAATCAAACGTTATCTACGCGTACGGATTCAATATCGATTTGATTTGAGGGGGCGATCGAGTGCATGCCCGGTGAATCGGCATAGCATTCCGCATTGATCGAACGGACACTCGCAACTTCGGGTCAAGTATCTCGAGATTGCGACGAGATCCTCGTTTCCGTCGTAGAACTCGTATAGTCAATGATCACCGATCGAAATCGAAAGTGACGATACGAATAGCGAGTATAAGAAGGTTTGTCGTAAGAACAAGTTGGATCGACGAAAAAAAATCACATCGACGGATCATCGTCGAAGCTTTCCACGGAATTACGGTGATGACTCTTGATGAGGTTGTTTGGAGAAATAGTTGTGTCTCCTCCGCGGGGAAACGGATAAAAAACGCGACCAAGCGGACCGGCAACGAAACCGTTATCATTCTGTGGTGCGAAGGTACCGGAAGACCCAGAGTCGGCGGCATAATAGACGAGCTGTCGTCATTATTATTGGGAGAAAGGATAACCCACTTACCGATATACCTCGAGCGCGTGCCCACAGTGCGTGTGTCTCACTGCCTTTACGTCTAGACGAGATCGTCCGAAAACCGTCTGGAAGAAAAAAAAAAAAGAAATTATTTATAGATTATTTACGGATCTCGACGAAGCTTACACGTCCACACAGCGCAATTATTGTTCCAACATATCTAGCTTTTAATATTACTTCGCGCTCATTTTAAGTAATATTTCGCAATAGTTTCATTCGACACGACAGTAATTAACGACATAAAGGACACTCGCTTCGGTAAGCACGAGAAGTTGTCGTGGTTTCTAGCGACTCGTAAAACCAGCGGCGGCGGCGGCTGCGAGGGTAGCGCATGGTGCCGGAAGTGTCGGACAAATGAGGAACAAGTGCGCGTGCAAGTGTCTGAGAAAACGGACCAGGCGGCGGAGACGCGTTTCCGACTGAAGCGTCCGGTGCGGAGGAGGTGAGGAATCTGTGTACGTGTTGGTGTGCGCGCGTGGTACCAGAATCCGTGGTGACGAATTGACGGACCACCGGTTCTCCGGACACCGGCGATACCAGTCCGAGTCGTTCGTCATCGATATTGCGGCGACCACGTGCTTATCCCCCCCCCCTCCTTCGACGGGATTTCCCTCGTCGGTGGCGCATCTTGAGGAGACTCCCGCTCGCAGCTACAATTTTCATACTTCGGATGTCTTAGGTGGAAAAAGATGTAAGTCAGTAGAACGTAAGGAAGTTAGGGCGCAGACGCGCAGTTCTGCACTTTTAAGGATGTTAGGTGTTAGATATTAGAACAGTTGACAGAGGGGGACATTCCTCATCGGGAATCATAGACATTGAACATGAGATAAAGTTCAACATTCCGAATACAAATAGAGGTTATCAATGATCCGGCATTATACTGTATATGTAAAATACATAACCAGCCAATATTTACGAAATTATACGAGTCATTATTATGAAGCCAATTAAACAGGGTAATCGGTAATATTTGTAAAATAGCTTTGCTTCTGTAACATGACAAATGTTGCAAAGTTAATTGGAATTTGTGCGGCATTTAATGTGTGTTTATAATGCTGCAGCTATTATATAAATAATCAACGCATTGTTTTACTTTATGATTTGTATTAAAGTGCACTTATCCATACATATATATACATATATAAAATGTCTTATTTTGCTTTGTATCGAATGTCTGAAGTTAAGAAAACCGCCATTCGTGATTTCATTTTCGAAGTAAAATTTATTAGGACTACGGAGAACCGTAGATATATTGTAATAAAGTGTAAACTATAAATACATCGTGTGAATACCGTAAATATCATAGAAACTTAATTTCAATCACAAATTTTTTCACGACGAAAAAAAGAAGAAACAGAACCAGGTACACACAGAAAAAATTCTTGTTTTGAATATATTTTCATTTTTTTGAAACATTAAAAATTAAAATAAGATTATATAATATTAAATAGGCATGATTACGTAAAGAAATTTTGTATAATTTTATTAAGAATACAAATGTATTCTAATTACTCAATTTTATGAGTTGAGGAAAAAAATCAAATTTAAAAAATTAAACATTTTCAAAAATTCATTAAAAATTAGAATTTTGCAAGATCGAACAGTAATAACTTAAAAAATTAAAGCTCAAATAGTAAAATTAAAAAATTAATAATTTTTAATTTTAATCACTTATTTTTAAAACATGTAAACTTTGACTGATTAACATTTTTCTTGAGTGTTAAAAATTTATCTATGTAAAAGAAAAATATATATCTTTACAGAATACGAGTCTTTATTTATATGTTACTTTAACAATGCTTTAATTCTTTAAATTGAAAGATATACATGAAAAATTAACTTTAATCTTTGCTATTCTATATTAAATATTGCATCTCTCTCTCATTGACATCTATATAATTTTATTTCTTTTCTTTTTATTAAATTTCTTAAATTATTAGATTGTATCTAATTTCTATTTTTTCTCGAATGTTTATTGCTATTATTTACAAAAAAATTCATGTATATACATATAAATGATAATACATCTGTAGTGTATTGAGCTCGAGTTCATAAGTTTGCACAAGTTCAAATGATCGCGCAGATCAGTCCTGTCATTCCTGCGGAAAATTATATTTTAACAGTGAACGAGATACACACATCATACTTATCGCATAAACAAGTAGCGTGTGTGTCGTTGACGAGAGAACGCGTGAAAAAAAGAGTGTTAATCAAATGCAAATCGTGAATGATGCACACACTCAACTCTGAAAGGTCTAGGTCGCCATCGGTTGTGATTTCTTCCGGTAGACGGAAATTTGTGAGAATTAGTTTGACAAACTGAGGCGAAGGACGAGGTCCAAATCCGTCTGAATATACCCTCGCCTTCTTCTGATCAGGAAGAGAGAATCTCATGGGTAAGCGTAATGCTGATGCAACCATGAAAGATATACGGTCGTAGATAGATCGAGAGAGACGAAGAAGACAGGATGAAGAGAGAGATTGTTTTTTAACGAATTCTGTTAACCTTGGCGAGGCCATTAAGAGGTATGAGAACATCTACAATAAAGACGGCTATGTGGTACACGTAATGTCCGACTGTGGATTTCTCGTGGCGATCTTGCATCGATTTTATCGTCAATTTATCGCGGTCATGTCATTTGATCCTGAAATACCAGGGCTTTTTAAATCTATTTAATATTATCGAAAACAACGACATCTGCTTAAGGCAGTGAAAGCGGAAGTAGAAGAAATCATGAAAGATACTTAGACAAAATAAAAGATTCAACATGTCGAATACCGAACGCATTTGAAGGTTAATTAATTTTAAAACAACAGGCGTAAATATTGAGGACATAGTGCGACTTAATTAAATACTTATACGTATCTCGATACGTACGTTCGTAATGCGATTCGCAACGTTGCACTTGCACTTCTCGATGTTTGTTAAACGCGAAACGAAGTCAGGCATGCGAGCAGCCTTGAGGCAAATAATTTTCAAAGCATAAATCAATTTGTGTATCACATTGTGCTTTTTGCCGATATGTTTTATCATTAGATTTAAAATTATAACTGACTTACCGATTTATCATTATTATTCTTTTTAATTATATAACAGATATTTTCAATTGCGTGCACTTCTTAACATACGGATCGCTGCTAAATATAGATTGTTACACAATACAAGATATTTAATTATACCACTAGTTAAAAACAGAAACGCTCACGTACGGTAATACGTCAAAGATTCACTTGATATACTTCTTTATATTTATTATTTACAAATTAATGAGTTAATGAAATCGTTCCTCATGAAATAAACAAATTCATAGATAATAATTATTAATTTTGATTTCTCAAATTTTTCGTTCGACAGACCGACGGTTCCTGTTTAGCAAAAATAATAATACATGCTGCGGAATTTAAAATGAAATAACTGTAGCCTTTTTATCATGATGTAGATATGAGCATACGCGTTTTCAAATGTAATGTACAGATTTGAGAGATTTGATGATTATGATAGGTACATTGTTGCAACATGATACGTTTGTAGGGGCGTTAATTAGAATGTTGAAATCATCCGAGTTAATACTGTTGCATTAAATTGGACGGATTGAGAGCGGCGCGATAAGAACAGCGCGCCGCACGAAGAGCCGTAGTATTATGCAAACTTGAAGTTTATTCTGGCGGATGAGCGCGCAGTAGTCCATGGCGGTTCTAATACAGGCTGACTTTGCTCGCGGCTTGTAATTTCTCGGCGACCATGATACGCACGAATCACACGTAAGTCGCGCACGTCGGAGACCCGCCAACACTGGTGCAAGCATATTTGTCATAAAATACCGCACCAACGACCCTAATACGAAGCTGAGAAACTGAAGCAGTAAATTGAAGGACACGAAAAGCTGAGATAAAGGTCTCGATCAAAACCAAATTAAATCTCGAACAAAATATGTATTTATCACGCTGAATATATATTAGTTACGAGGTGATACAAGTATTTTTAATGATCTATCTTTGAAAGATGAAAGGCAAATTTCTTCTTGAGAATTATTCTATGTTTTTATCAAATCAATTACATTGGAAATGATTTCCGATAATGATCGAACGGCTAAGTATTTTTTTCCATTGAAGATTGCCATATTATTTCATCCTAAATTGATGAAGAATATTCTTGGTGGATAATTAATATGCAAGGCATATGTGTAACGTCATATTTGGGACGTTCGTTGAACCGCTTATTCATCATAGAATTGCTGTTTACAGTCGAACTTATGTTCACAATGTCGACGAGATATCGGATCAAGTCAAAGTGTATTTGGCACGTAGCTCGTGGCGCTCAAATCCGGATGTTGAGTTGGAGATCTATATGCCTAATTAGGATGCACAAATAACACAATTTCTAGCTGTCGCGATATGTTTAACACGACCGTAAAGCACACCGAAATATATCATCTTCGAATTTCATTGACGATGTATGAATTCCATACATCCCACAATAGTTGTTCGATATGCCATATTTGTAAAACAACAAAAATTATGACACGTGCTACATCATATTATAAAAATACTGAATTAAATTAATAATTACTTACGTATTTCAATGAATAATAACGTACTACCATCGCGTTAATCTTTTCAATGAAGGAAAATAATTTCATGATGAAAATTTAATGTTATACATTTTCACGAAAATATGTATTACATTTATAAAGTAAATTATATCTCACATTTATATTTTGTGCCATTATGTCACATTATATTTGTGTCACTTTATCTGACATGCATTTTTAAAAATATCAAGTGTATTCATTCAACTCGAATATGATACTGAAATTATTGACAAAATTTTACATAAATTAATGATATTTATATTTTAGATCGTGCAGAAATTTTTAAGCTCAGAAGAAATTATTAATATTTAATATTTTATTATATGCAAATATTATATAAAACAGTAATTCTTCTTAATACTCTTTTTCGACTTTGCTGCAGCAGTTTTTTCAAAAAATTCATACACCTTCAAACGCCGGGGTCAAAAAATTATTCTGTCATATAAAATGTAACGGCAAAACTATCACACACTGAAACATATTTTAACAAGAAAATTTGTGTGTGTGTATGTGTGTGTGTGTGTGTGTGTGTGTGTAAATAATTAAATTATATCGTTATATTTTAATTAAATTAAAAAGTATATATGCTCGTTTAAAAGGCTTGTCAAAATATTTTCTTTAAATGGTGAAATTTTTAATTAACAAAACAGTGTTATTTAATTACTCATATATTAACCAAATTATGCTTTCTAACACAAAACATTTCTCTTCATGCATACAACTGAGTCGGCCACTATCAAACCGGTTTAGAAAAGACTTAAGGAATTGCGCAAAGAGGGCCAGGGCCGTTATTTCGTACACAATTACTGATAGTTGTTCGTTCGATAACTGTCATTGCGCATATTTTTTCATATATCAAAGTACGTGCGCAGTGACACTTATCAAACCGACGACTATCGGTAACTGTATATGGAATAGCAGCCCAGTTATTCTGGCGGATGAGCGCAGGTTGGCGATCCCAACCTAGTCCAACCTCCTCTAGTCCACATTGGGCACTCGCCCTCTTCCGATGACGGAGATTGAGATAGGTCGGATACGAACGCTATTGCGGCACAGATGCATAACGCTATACGTGCGTAAAGCGCACGCTATCATCAACTCTACTCACATAATACGAGATATCGCACACGAGAGCAATTATTAGCCACGGCCGATTCCCATCAAGGACCTCGATGTGGATCGTTGTCGTCGCCATGAGAGATGGCTCTTATCACTTGGAAAATCTATCGTGGCTGTTTAATTGACGATTGTTGAGACGCAGTTGTTATAATCGAGTCTGCAATCAATGTTGTTGCAGGACCCGTAAAATATAATAATTGAGATGGAATATGAACACACGGAAATAATACAACTTAGAACGATGAGATTCTAACTTTTTGTTGTGTACAAATGACATATATTAATGAAGAGCTCTATCGCGTATTAAAAAGATATTGTAAGCGATTCAAAATTGGTAAAGTGCACAATTTTGGTTAAACTTATCAGATTCAACGTACTCCGTATCGACTTGTTATTCTGGTCTCACATGTCTCCTTTTGCATTTATGTCTCAAGAAGAGATTAAAATACGACTAGTATACTTCTCTTCTGCTTCTTTCAGACGTTCTGAGATTCTCTGGCACAGAACACTCGTTGCCACTTCGGGAAACTGAAATTTTAGTTACGAACCGTCTCTGACCTTTGACCTACTAAATGAGATAAGATCTAAAATTTCAGCTGAGCTAGCTAAGCTGCTCATTTGCAGATCATAATCTAGTAAAGAGGCAATTTCTAAAAGGAATAATATGTTGTAAGATGTACGGTCGTTTCTAGCACACCATCTTTGTAATTGCAACATGTGTCAAAACTTTGCAAAAGAATGTCAAAAATGGAAAAAATAGTTTAACTGCTGTTTTGTTCGAATCTAATCAAACACAGGATAATTTAAAGAAAATTGTAAAAAATAAAAATTTTTACAAAAAAAATCTTGTATTAAGTATCGAAATAATTAAAGTGTTACAGAAAAAAAAATCTCGAACAGAATAAGACGAGTTGTTTCTTAGTATATTCATATGACTATTATACATAAAAATACATTAATGAAAAATTGTCTTTTGTACGCAGAAAAATTTAGCTACACATATAGATACAGATTTGAAAATAATTTTGTTGGACTGTCAAAATAATTGTGTAGAAAACTCAAAAAGTTTCGACATTTTCGTAACCAATTTGTGGCACAATTATTTTGATGGCCTGACAAAATTATTTTCAGATTTATATCTCAATGTTTAGACATTTCAGCGAAACTATTCTTTCCATGTAAATTTAGTTACCGCTACATAAAAGTACTTCGTTTATTGTTTTGTAAGCCGTCGCAGGTGACTTGATTTCGTTCATAATAAAATAAATATAAAGAAATATGCGCAAAGATACAATATAAACTACGCGTAACGGCCGAGAGAGAACGAGAGTAATGTTGTCCTACAAAGTGCCGACTAGTCACCGATAAAATAAACAGCCCGTTACATTTCTAAATTACTCCGGACGAGCCGAAAAAGCTCGTCATCCATTCAAGCAACAGCATAGATGATCGTACTCGGAGCGCGAGAATCTGACCCCGAAAACGCGGCGTCACCGCCGCAATTTCCACTTAACTAGTAATAATCGCGTTGCCGATTATAACCGGCTAGATCCCGACCTATAGAGGCCACGTCCATAGAAAACAGATAACGACTCAGCGGAATCTTCTTCTCCTCGCGCCTCGACCTATACCAATCTAAAACTAAATATACACTTGTCTACAATCATGAATGCCGAGTATGCACTGATTCGTGCACAGATTTTGACGAGTTCTTAGACCAGCTGATCTCGCGCTGATCTAATTTTTTAACACGTTTGTTTTTTCTAAATTGAATACTATGTATAATCGTATAACGTATATTTTCAGCTTAATATTAAATAAGCCTCTTTAATATGAAATGAATTTTTTATCAAGTCGAATATCTAATACGGAGCTTCGGCACTTGGTTATATACTGAATTCTACGGTATACAAGAATGTGTTTATTATTGATTGCAATGATAGACAAATTATAGTCTGCGGCGAATGATATTGCAAGTAGTATCAATAAGTACTCAGATAAGGATTTCGACATCGATCAACCTACAGATTCTTGTAATTAATAATGTTTTCGATTTATATTCGTATATATTCGCATCGTGAATAACTTGAATGCGATAAAAACGAATTATCACGATCTCATAATTATCTCAATATGAAAGTAAAATATGAAAATGTTTAATATCATTACAGAAACACACTGAAGTAATAAGTAAAGCAAGTTAAAATTAATTAATTTTAAAATTAATTTTATAAAAATGCACGGAACAGAAATAGCTTTATTTATTATAAATATTACTCATGGGCGTTATTTAATCCCGAAGACTTCCGTTTCAGAATAAGATATAGACAAACGTGACGTTGATTATCGACATTGTCTTAAGAAAATATCACGATATGAGTAGCACTGTTTATCATCAATACATCTTATACGTCAAGAATATACATTACGATATCGAGAAAATGGCACAAATAACTCTAAAGGGTGTGAAAATGCTTTATTCGTGTGTAATGAGAGATATTTATCTCTATTTAGTTTTCCGTGTAAAAATAATAACACTATTACATAAAAAGATAAATTTACATATTTAAACGTGCAGTTTAACACGAGAGATTATTTTTACGCGAGAGACTAAATCGCATACATAAATAAAGTATGTTTTGTACTTGAATTTGCAGTGTGACATAAAGAATTTTTATTATATAATTTACAAAAATGTGCGCGTGTGAAATAAATTTTAAATTATATTAAATTATATTAAGTTATATTTAAATTATGTTAAGAAAACTAAATTATATATCTTCCAGCAATTGATTTCAATCAATTTTTACATATATGTTTAAAGATATACTTTAAGACATTTTTGCAAAAAAAGTTTAAACTTGCTCTTATTCTTATATATAAACAATATAAAAAATAATTAATTTTATATGTGCATTTTTTAATTAAATTATCTGTCGTCTGACTTAAAAAAAATATTATAAATACTCGAAACTAAAAGAACAAAAATATATTTTTTTTTGTATATTTATGAATATGCAATCAATTTATCATTTTGAAGAACAATAGGATTGTTATTTCGTATCTCGTACATACTTTAAATTTCTTATGTTCCGATTGCTAATTAGACATAAATACAGTGGCAAAGTTGCTCAAAAGATGATCGAAACGTCTCTTGACTAATTTCTTTAGATAAAATTCTTTTTTCTGAAGTAGCAGGATCGTGAACGATTGCAAATTACAATAAATGCCATCTCAAGAATCCCCAATGACGTCATTTGACCCTGACACGTGCAACGACGAATACCGGTATCCGAATACGCGTTCATCATGAAAAGGAAAGGAAAAGGAGAGAGAGACAGAAAGAGAGAGGGAGAGAGAGAGAGGAAGAGAAAGAGAAACGCAATCGGAAGGTGCATGACACTGCCGGTTCATGACTCGCTCCGTCAGCATATCAAAAAGATTTAATGACTCACGAGAAGTGCATCACACGATAATCGCATTATCATCGATATTGGCGAATCCTCGATCAACTAAAGAGCGACTCTCGATAATGTTATTTCTTTAGTAGCGATCACTGATACGCTATCGAATTGTAAGAATTTATTGTTCATGTGGCATCCGAGAACTGAAATCATTACCTAATATGGTCAACATATCAAGGGTTTTTTCACGATCTCTTTATTGAACAAGACTCCAAAAAAAAAAAAAAAAACTAAGAATTCGCGATTATTCGTGGAGAAAGCCAGTGGAAAATAGTCGTTAATTTAGGCGATTTAGATCTTCAATTTTATCTTGATTTCTGTCTTATTTTATATTAAAATATCTATTTGAAATAAAAAGGAATAGATTTTGACACTTTAATGTTAGCTTATTTATAAAAATTGCTAAATATTCGATCACTTAGGGGCTGCACATAATAAAAGCAATAAAGAATAAAGAATAAAAAAGGAATAGTTGAATAAGAAATTTTATACGTTTTCCTTATTCAACATATCAACTGTTCTCTATTTTCTGTTCTCTATTCCATTTATGCGCAGCCCCTTATAACAGAAACATTCGTGCTACCGACGTACGTTTGAAAGAACAACTTCAACATCTTATACGTTCACGATTCTCCTACAAAATCACGATTCTCAATATCACCTTATGTATTCTGTATAAGGATCGAATAAGATTACGGTACTACTGCTGTGTTAAGGGTTCTCTGTAATGTAACTTCTCTGTACGTTACGTAAAATTATTATTATCGACAAGACCGTCGAAAGAGAGCATCGATTTTATCGAACCCGTGTTACGACCAACGAAATCGTAAGACGTAAAGATGATTGTTTATCGCGGATAATGTATGGTGAATGTAGACTCACAATGTCGACACTCCGTTAAGGTCGACTCTCATGGACACTTTACGGCCTCAAAGAGCTCTCGTGAGAAATCATCATCGCGATATTAGCGGCAGCCAAGCTTAATTGAGCAAGAAAAATTATGAAGATCACGGTCCTAAGAGTCAATAATCAAATACATCTAAAATAGTTAAAAAAAAAAAAAAACGAAAAATATTGACGTTCCTCGGATTTACGAAATTTCATTAATATCTTATTCTTTTCAAACTCGAATATATTATTTTAAGCTTTTCGTGTAGAGATAAGGAAGCTTTAAAAGACTTTTGTATGCATATTTAAGCTTAAATGCAGCAATCAGCATTTATGATATTTATATGGATAAACGCGTTCATTTAAATCACATGAAACGTGCGTTCTAATCATCATGCGTTAAGATACACACAAACGATCCGACGATTAATATTATTGGTGCACGCAATAAGACTTGTTGCGCTACTTTTTTTTTGCAAAAACGACGCGATTCTGCAAGAAGAAAATCCTGTTTTTAAAATACTAACCATTAACACAATATTTCATAATAATATATCGTATTTTCGTATTACTCGACGATAAATTTTATGAGGCTACTTAAAGTACTTTATAATTGGCTTAGGCATCAATGTTCTTGAAGTTGAGACAAATTTTTCTACACGATCGATATATCATGAATAATATTTGCTTCTTCGAACGAGGTAACGATAAAAATAGCGCGCCATTGGGAAAACAATGCGGAAAACGTTGTTGGCGCGTAGATTCGTCCGCGAAAATGAAGATTGCAGGCCTCCGCGCGCCTATTGGCGACTGTTTTTCGAGGCTGCCCGTTTTGTTGACACACTGTTCTCCGCTAGCTTCTAGGAGCCGTGCCATCGAATGTCAACGTAAACGAGGGAACGAGGAAACGTGTATGAGGGGCCGATATGTTGGCCGCGTTCTTCTAGAAACTGCGGATTCTGTATCCGCGATGGAGAGACCTTGTGCGCGCCTATTCGCGTTACGCAAACCGTTGCGCTATGATTTATATCCGAAGCATATCTAATGCTTCTCAATTTTATTAGCGCTCAAAATTATTTACGAAAATACGCTCTTCCTAGAATATACACAATATGACGATTGTTTGCTAAATATTGAACGCACATGTATTTCATCCTGTGTTTCATATTCAACAAGTTTCATTACAATTTGAAATAAAATGAGAAAAATGTTGCATTATGTTGCGAAGATATGTCATATTTTTAAAACGTTTTGATTCTATAATGCTAAATACAATATAGCTAAAAGTTGTCAAAATGTTAAAAAATGCGAGCTTCTTTAGTCTCTTTTTTTCTAATCAATGATAATTTTGGTCCTGAAATCAGCTGTAAAGAACGAAACTTAGTTTATAATGATTTATACAGCGAAATGATCACATTTGCTCACAGTTTTGGTAAATTACTTTTAAATGAGTAGGTGTAAGATTCAAAAAAGCATTTATTAAAATTTTATTAGTACTTGCAAGAAATTTGATTTAATTTGTAATGCTACTTACTCGTCAAGTTTGCAAATAAATACTACAAAACGCGATTTTACACAAATAAAGAATAACTTTGGAACCAATAAGAGAATTGATTTTACGCAGATATTCAATCCTAACAATAGAACAATCTATCGAATTTTCATATTTCCAGTAATGCTTTAAGATGTAATACATCCTTAAACTATCTGCAGCATTTGTGTCTCGACGAATTGGTAAATTTTATTTATTAGGTTATATCTAAAAGTTTCATAATTTACAGTTCACAAGTCGCTAGATCGGATCTGAAATTTTAAATGCGTCTTTCTCCCTCGGAGCACGAGTTTCGTTTGCCGCCGTGTCAATCGTAACGTATCTTAACGAGCACCGCTAACGAGCAACCCTATCGAGAATCGTACCGGCGCGACACGTAAGCTCGCGCAAGCTCTTGCCGCGGGTCGCGATCGTGGGGCGATAATGACCGGTGATTTTTCAGGGATCTCGCGGCACCGTTTATTTATCGACCACGGTCGACACTGATCCCGGGAGAGAAACGCCTTTCAATTCCTCGCGCGCCGTTCGCGCGCGGAGGCACTCAAGTTCAGAGCTACACTGACGCAACTCCGTCGTCGCACAAGGTATCGATGGTTGAGGAAATTGCGAAGGTTAAAGGCCAAAAGACTGCGGGATTCAATAGCGATCGAGGGCCTCGTGTAATACAGGACTCTCTACTACTTCGTAATTATTTCGTCTATAACGTCGAATTATTTTCTTATTACAAATGGCCGAGCGGGCTTCTAGAAATTAAGCTCTGATAATGGGAATATATAAGAGAAAATTCTCCTTTCCTCGTCATATTTTCTTCTCGTGGACCGTTTATCTTAATAAAATTTCGAAAGGTAACTGTTTCGATATTTCATTTCAATGAAAGATTAATCGCAAGGGAAATTATGCTGCTTTCCCTATTTACCGAAATGCTTAGGAGAAAAGAGGCACTAACTGATCGAAGCACTGTAAGCGCGTGCGCGAGCGCGCGCGCACACGTACATAAGGTGCACACGTTGGCGGTGCATGCCTCCTGCCGGTGTGATTGACATTAGTAAGTATGCCATGGCCGACCGCTCACGGCGTGTGCTGGTACGAACGACTGCAGCACTGCCCACACCGCCACGTACAAATGCACCGGCCGTGTAGCGATTCTACCGCACACGCTCCATCCTTCTAGACGCGCTTAGGAAAATTCTCGGAAAATCACGTCGGTGAGTTTCCGCTTGTCGATGGAAAATCAATTCACGGCGTATTGTTGACGTCCGCGCGGCAACCTGCCTCGCCGGATCTCAAAATCTACACGCAGCGGCATTCTCATGCTAAGAAAAGCGGTTACTTTTTTTCTAGTTTCCCTCTTTTATGTAACGGTTATATTTGCAAAGAGTATCTTGATGATAGTACGTCTGAAAATATTATCATTCATTGACTTGAAACAAGTAATGTTTACTTAAAATATATTCCTTCTGTTTTACACAGAGAAAAATATGTACTCGAGTTAAATAAATACCACTTGTTTCAAATAATTTGTAAGCTCGTTAAAAGCATCAAATTTATTCAAACTGTATTCTGAATTGTAATAATTTAATTCTTCAATCAAGAATATTAAGTTTAAGTAAAGATTCGATTTACCTATCATTTTTACCTTTCTTCGACGCCAATTTTACAATATTTTTCGAAAAGGTATAAATTCCTCTTTTAAGTATATGATAATGAGTTTTTCTAAGATTTGTGACAAGTACATTTTAAAACTACTATCAAGAAAATAATATTTGTTGCAGATAATCATTACTTACGTACGTCAGAAGAAAAAAGTGAAATAAGTAAACAGAATAATTACTTTTCTTCAGCAGTAAAATTTAATGTTCTTATGTATATTTATATTATAAATTATATTATGTTATATAATCTCAAAATCTCTGCTTGTGCAAAATTTTTCATGCACAATCATCATTTTAATAAATTTCAGTGTTTTAATCGAGATTATAGTAATTTTCATACAGACATGATAATTTATATTGATTTGTACAATTACCTTCAATAATGGAATAACAATTGTGAGATACAATTTTGTATACCAATTTGATAGTTTACAAACTAATCATAATATAAAAAATCTGAATTTGGAAGAAAAGATACGACGTACAGCTGAATAATGAATAAAATTGCAACATGATACACAAAATAATTGATTATATTATATATTTAACAAAAACATGTAAGAACAGATAAAAACGAAATTATAGATCATATATATTCTAACAAAATCTAGCTGATACCAATCTAAGAGAAAAAGTCTATTCTTATATGGAATTTATTAATTTTATATCAAGATGATAATCAATCCGTTATGTAATTATTTCGGAATACTGTAACACAATAGCTGAAAACTGTTCAAAAGATTCTACGCATCTGCGTTAAAGTTTCGTAATGCCATGCTCACAAACAGGTTTCGGCGAAAGTCCTTGAAAAAATTATGTTCTCGAATAATTATTAACGGTTCATTTTTATGCAACTATTTGAAGCGAGAGATAGCGCAAAGTATCGATCCTTAGATAGCAATTTATATCTATTATTTCTGTTATTCTCTATTGTGATATATGTTATATAAAATTAAATTAGCGCATTTTTTTTGCTAGTCTACTTTATCATTCATTAAAGATACAGTTTGTTTGACAAAAATACGTTTGATATACATAACTGGAAAACTTGTTATGATGAATTTATTATAACGAATTGAAACAATACATACTTATTACTTGAATATCTTGTTCTATTTATATAAAAATTGCAATGTTTAATTATTAACAATTCATTACCTCCATTATCAACAATTGCATCTTCGAGGTATATTATCCATTAATTTTATTTATTTTAATTTTATGATATTCTTGAGATAAAAATCTCTAGATCAATTAAATTTATCGAAACAACTTCGACTGATGGAACATGCTCAAAAGAAAGCTTCATTGAAAAAAATTACATTGTTCGCAGGCCAAATTTTCTTACGCTTAAGCAATTCTTTTTTCGACATGTTTTTCAGACAATCGGAGATTTCTCAAATACAAAATACGCTCTTTTGTCACTAAGGTCAAATGATAACTGAGGCTTTCTTTACAAAGCATTTTGGGGGAAGGCTTCTTCTATTTGTTTCCTTGCTCCCGTTGAAATTTTCTATCTAACGATTTACAGATAAAAGTTTTGTCAGACACACTCTTATTAAACAGACTGTAAAACAACTGTAGAATGATAAAAAAAAGAATATTAAATGCGTTCTGAATACAGACCTTTTCTACGGTATGTTTTACATTACGTTAAATCTATAAATCTATTACGTGTTAATCTTACACTACAAGATATCAATCTTAATACCTTTATTTATTTATCAATGACCGTAATAACGAAAAAATACAGATGAATATTTGGTGTAAGGATGTCAAAATATACCGGTTTAAAATTTCACTAAAAAATTGATAAATTATTTCTGTTTTATAACAAAAATTAATATATTTTAGTTTCTTGAATTTCGATTTCTCCGAAATAAGAAAATACGAGATTGGTGTCCGGTTTGGTACTTGATTGGTTCGCATGTGCAAAGATTCCACCTCCGAGAATTTCACGGGCCCATCTCACGATACCGGAGCCGGTATATTCGCACGAATTGCACGGCAATAAAGATCAGCGCGTGTGTGACGTAATGTAACCCTGTTCGTCGAAGGACACGGTTTTCACCGAGTTCGATCTTCCTGTAAGATGATATCAGTTTGCTAAAAACCGGTATATCTGCACAGTGCAGTAAGAGAAATGACGGGAAAAAGAGGATATTTTAAAATAAATTCCCCGTAATTTAACAACAGTGAAATCATAGTAGTAACCATTAGAAACTGAAGTGCATACATAATAAATTATTAAGAATTATATCACATTTTTCAAAATAAAAACAATAAAACAGATTTTGAAATAATATTTGAAAAAAATATATATATAAACAAAAGATGAAACGGAAGAAACGTTTGTTAATTCTTAAGATAATGAATTTTTGATCTCTACATATATCAATGTAAACTTTATACAAAAACATTTTAAAAGGTGTTTGCTAATTTCATTAATATGTATCGTCTGAAATGTACTATGCATATCAATTTTACGATTTCACGTGGATCGAGCGAATAACTTTACGAGACCCGACGAGAAAAATCAGTAACACAGAAAGATGATTTGTCAGCTATGATGAGATAGCATAAAGTCCTGCTCCTTTACTTTTACTTTCAAAGAAGTATTCGCCCGTCCATCTAGGTCGCTACTGCTTCCGCGCTTGCCGAGGGCAGGCCCGAAACTTTCATCAGTGACTTTCGTTACTTTCTTATCGGATAAAAGTGAAACACCCGGCGGCCCGGCTGCACGTGTCTCTCTTTCACTCGGAGTCACGATGGTCCATCTTCCGCGAGGACGGGGACGCTGCACGGCCGATTATCGCGTAAGAGTCGCGCCATCGAGAGTGAAATCGCAATAAGAAAAAATTGATTCGAAAGTACTCGTCGCGAGTGTTGTTTCCATATTCGGAACTTTAGCTCTCTATAGTTCAGGATTCAGGATTCAGGCCATGCGATCATTTGTACGATGCGAAAATACACTTGTTCAAATGGTACTAGAATGAAGATAATACTATATTAATAAAAATAATAATAATAATAGTCCAAAGTCAATAATAATGGTTCGGAATAATAAAAACAAACCAAAGGGCTAACGAATCAACTCAAGATTTTAGTACTTATCATATATGTATAATAATAACAGTATATTGCTAAATACGTCAGCTAGAATACAAGAAAACGAATGAATAAATAGTAACAAAAACGCATCAACAAAGGCAGGAAAGGCTACAACAATGTTGATTTAAAGACCCCCCCCCTCACACACGCACACGCACACATATATATAATTTAGGAATAACAAAATTAAAAGAAAAAAAACCTTTATATTAAATAAATATCGAATAAATATTCAAAACAGACGAAACTATCAATTCTATAACAAAATGTCAAATTAGAATTTTTCTATTATCCTACCGAAATTTTGATTATCCAAATTTCTGAATATATTCAGACAGAGAATCCGCTTTACAAAGCTCTATATTTCTTGAGATCACGACGAACCAAAAGGGATGTAAAGATGTAATAAGGATCAATTGTGTCTAATATACCTGTGTCGATTGATGATTCGCATAGAGTCGCGATCATATAAAATTATACCGGTTCCTCGGCATAACTTCAACTTCACGGAAGTTTTATCGTGTTCTGCCATCCTTGACCTTCGTTCTTTTCAGGTATTTTCAATAACGTATAAATTTGCCTTCAGACTTTGTTGTTCTCATTCATCAGCTGACATAAAAAAAATTATCATGAAGAATTGCATTTGTTTTTGTCATAATTCTAGTTGAGATCATCGTTTCAAAAATAAAGATCAGAATACCCTTTCCGTTTTTGTTAAGAATTATCTGCACACATAACAAATCTATTATCTCATATGTGCTAGATATGTTACGTCGCGCGGCGCGCACGAGTTACGAAAAATCTTATTGCACTTATTGCGATCAAATAATTTCGATATTTTTTTATTATTCTATATTTCAAGTGTCCTTTTCCTAAAGAAGAGAGAAGAACTTCGTAATCCGACATCCAATAGTGGGGCGTCATCCTAATTTTTCAAACGTATCGCTCGCCAATTTACATCGCGTCCTCTCAAATGTCCAAAGCGCCGACATCAACATGATTCATCGATGTCGGTCCCGAAAGAAGAGAAAGTCTCCGAGGTCTTTTTTATCCTCGTTAATCCCGTTAGCGCCGTCGTCATTCACGTAAAGATAACGCCGATCGTAAAGCGATCGTAAAGCGATCGTAAATCGATCTAATCGCCGATCCCGGTACGAAATTTTCATTCCTCTCTCCCGTTGTTCCGAGCAAAACTCGTGAAAACTGCAAACGATTCTCCCGAAGAATCGCCGATCGATCGTTTCTCGCGAGAAGCGCCCGAGAGAGTGAAAGTTCCTGTGACGTGAACACGCACGTACGCACGTACGTACGCACGCGTGTCAGTTTTTTGGCATTGGGCGTTGGGATTGGAGGGCCTCGCTTGGTATCGAGGTCACCGGTACCACCACTACCGAACCGCGGCGGCGGATCCACGACTTTGGCTGATCGCATGGCCCGTACGCTCTCGCGACCGGCTGCCCCAAAAAGTTTGGGCCGCGCGACGCGTTCACATCGCGCTCCTCCGCGCGCCGCCGTCGCGTCGTCGTCTTCCGGATCCCTTTACTATCGCGCGCGTGATCCTCCGGAATCGTTCCTTCGTTTCGATAATCCGAGAGTGTAGTACGCTGTCTTCCTTCAATCGACTCTAATCTTGCGATTCCGTCGAAATGTGCGAGAAATCGAAGGGCGTGCGCAAAGTACCGCGATCCGTTTCGCGACGTTATGTGTGACGAGTATACTCGTGTGAATCCTTGAAAAGATCTCGAGTGGACAACTCATGGATCCATCACGTTTGATTGGTGCGTGACTGTGATTGGAGGAGATACTGGAAACGCGAGAGGCATCGGCTCTGCCCGGAGGAAGTTTCTATGGTTCTTCGCTTGACTTTACTCTGAATCACCACCGCACGACAATATCATGTGCGCGAAGATGAGTGTCCTTCAAGGCCGGCACTCTTCCGTGTGCGCGAAGATGAGTGTCCTCCAAGGTAGGACCACATTTTGCTCCTGCAAACGTGGTGATTCTAGCTGAAGCGCTTCACTCGCGAGCCCCGCAAAGAATAAACAGTGCGGACAACTGGCATTTATATGAAATCTCAAACGCGTACGCGTTCACGTCAAATTAGACAAAGGCAAATTTGTTGAAGACTACTCTCACAGAGGAGTACTCTTATCGCGTTGTTTTTACAATGTCCTATACACGATAAAGTTCACACACAACGGTCATTCATAGAGATGACGGAGTCATGCGACATTTCCAGTAGATATGCCTACAAGTACTGTATCAAATTACATTTGCATCAGTGAAACGGGATCGGGACTTTCTCTACTATGAGATCTGAATCGTTGACCGACATAAAATTCATCCTAACAAATACCAATTTTGAACGAGGTGAACCCTGACTATTTTGTTGAAACGCGATTCTACCGCGAACTATAATAACATTCGGATATTTATTACATATTACATATTATATAGTAATTCTGAAAGTGCATGAAGTTTAATAATCCATAAACAATTTTATTAGCAAGAAAATCATACCTCACGAAAAAAAATGAATATAAAATATAGAATGCATTTTTATTACACGGTAATTATCTTATGCTGTATAGATGTATAAGTTTTTAAACAAATAAAGATCAACTTTCAAGGTTCATTAAGATTTGATCGAATTTGATAGCAGCCCCCTATTTATACACATTACAATAAATCTATATATAATACATTTATAAGGAACAATTGCTTCTGATTTCGTGACTTCAATCATCTATACATTCTATACAGTATCTTTGCTCCTCGCTGAAAAGGCGAGTTTCGTGTATATAATCGGGGGGTGCCATTCGCATCAGCAGCCCCAAGTTGTCCATTTCGCGCGCGGAAACTGTTTAAGTAGAAACCCAGCGACCGGTAACGAGACAAGTTCTGCTGGAATTGATTTTCGAGGTGCAAAGAGGTATCAGTTCGTCGGCGTCCCCGTCGTCGGGTCAATAACACCGCGACACGATTTCACAATTGCACGCTTCGCTAATTACAAATCACAATTGCGTCGATCCGCGCTGGCGGCGGCGGCGTGTCGACGCGGAATGCGCGAAAAAGCGCTCTATGCCGTCGCCGCCGCCGCCGCCGCCGCTTCCGCGTTCGTTTCCGTTCAACGACAAGAGACTTGAGAGCGAAACTGATACCTCGTCGCCGACGCCCCATTAACGCCCAAACATTGGCTCGCGAAGTTAATCGCGCGTTTGTCGGCTTAAAAAAAAAATAGATCTCACTTGTCCCTCTCGTTTCTCGAGCAACGAAACTCCGTGCGCTTCACGAGAAACGTGTCCCCCCGCGCTCGCCGCAGAAATAATCTACTCCGTGATTATTCCGATTAGGGAGGATAGCGTATGAGACGAATATCTCGGCATGATTTTCGATAGTATGTACAAGAATTGTCCAATACATTAATTCCCATATCCGTTCATCCGTATAATGGCCGATACGATTTTATCCAATCGGCGCGATGTAGTAGGCAGTGTAGGAGTGTACACACTCGGAGTCGAAGGAAACAAAAAGAATCAATCCGAAATTCTGCCTCAAAGCGTACCCATCTTCGCCATGTTTTCTCCGACGGATTACACGCGATCGCTATCCCCGATACGTTGCGCAATCGATTTCGCCGAGGTTGGTGGGAACGTCGCACGAACTTTTGCTCTAGATTGCAACAGAGCGAGGGACGAACTTGACTGCGAGATCGTTAAAATTTATTTACGATGTGTGTTGCAAGGGAAAAAGAAAAAGTTAAAGTCAAATCGTATTTTTAAAATAAAACATTTAAAAAATGAATTGCAAAATATACCGCTAGCTCTATTTTCTTTCGGAGTTAATTTTTGTTAAGAGTTTCTCCTTTTTATCAATCGAAGATCATAAATGCCTCAGTATTTCCCAAATCGACAGCGTTAAAATTGATCTATGATGTGTGCCGCAAAGAGAAAGAAAAATTAAAATGAAATTAATTTTGAAAATAAAACATAAAAATGCATTGCAAAACGTAGCTCGCGTCTCTTCTCTCTCGAAATTTTTTTTTTTTAGAATTCCTCCTTTTTGGCAATCGGAGATCATGAATCCCTTGATATTTCCGAGTATCAAAGAAACTTCTTTGTTTTACCAAACCTTACCTTCCCAGAAAATTTCGAAAGCTATTCGTTTACAGAGAACTGCACTTAGGTCGGTATTTTGCATTGCAAGTGTCGCAACGTACATAAATTCGCGGACTTGCCGTACAGGCAAAAAATTGCGATTTTTCACGAACATTAACGTAGTTTGCCACCGCGGCCTTCCTGTATTGTCGTAACTGCCATCGCATTGACAGATGCGCCCCGCAATCCGTGTTGCAATCCGTGCATCGTGTCGTTCCAACGGAATTACGAATTGTTCGCATCGCCGCTCGGTCCTAACTCGTCACGGGGGAGGGGGGGGAGGGAAGATATGAATCACGTCTTGTGTTATAATATTATTTAAAAAATAAATCACGCCTTGACACGAATGCATCTCGGCGCTTAGCCTTCGTACACCGTAACCACACCTATTTGTTTTTTTTTTTAATTTAATGAAATTTTTGTTTTGTTTTTATACGCTGCAATTCGTACATATCAAGTTGGATTAGTTCAATTTATACAGTTTTATTACATTGGTTTTATTATACATATATTCAAGCATTGTATGAAGCAAAAAATTATAAAACAGCAAAGTAGTGTATATGATTCAAAACGCGCATCGAGATATGTAGTGTTGTTAAATATAAAATCAAATATAAATTGGATTGTTTTACAAAAATATTACTACGCAAAAAAAATTTTTTCGAACATTTTTCGCAGAGAAATATTCTACTTTAAATATACATTAATATTTTATGACTTTCGCCTTATATGAAAAAAATATTATAGTTCATATATTTTAAAATTTATATTTTGTGTATAAAAATTTATTTTTTTACTATTAAAAAAATATATTTATATAACAATATAAAATACACACTAAACACTATTTTTAAAATATGACTATTCTAACATTTTAATCTTACATAGGAGTTAGACTCTAAAGTCCTTCTTTATGTCAGTGCCGAAATTTCATGATGAATCATCGTACTGCTCTTTAAATTACTACGCTTTGTAGCTAACTCAGCATAAGACTCAAAGAAAGTCGGAAAGTGACTAAACGAATAAAAGAGAGATAAGTAATCGCGCTGCGTTCGCAACTTCCGTAATGTCGAATCGGCGAACCGTATCGCACTCCGACCGATTCGACGCGATCGACATTGATCTCTGCAAAGTTCGACATGTTGTACTGCTTTTAAATCTCAAAGAATCGAACAGTTTCTCGACATAAGTAATACAAATAGCATTATCTATTTTCGTTTCGTTCATTGCATTACGAAAAAAAAAAAAATAGCATTGTTTCTAACTCTATAACTCGTAAAAGGTTACAATTTATTCCCGTTTTGTAAATAGTAATTGTTATCAATTTGGAATTGAATGTTAGAACAAAAAAGTATAAACTTTTATTACGTCAGTTGTCTCTACGAACATAGAAATTATCGTTGGAAAAATATTCTATCCCGGTCGACGACGTTAGAAACCTCATAAATGCGATTACGAACGGTGCTACTTCCGCTCGAAAAGAAAAGAAAGAAGAAGGCGAACACTTTTCAGCGAAGTTCCGTTAAATCGCGCATTTACGACGGCGTCATGGAAGAGGAACGAGCGAAATGGATCTCGATCCTTTACCGTGGCGCGCGCTCGCTCGCTCGCTCGTCGCGCTTATGACACAACACGGTAGAGTTTGCCATAGGAAAAGTAAGGTAAGGCCAGTGCTATAATAGAAACTTTCACTACGGAGGTTCAACGTACCGAGCCACTGACTCTCACTGGCCGTTCTCACTGCTTACCCGAGCATCTGACACACACATACCGGGTGTCTCCGTTTCCCTGTGCAATTCGCCGCGGTTCCCTCCCCGCTCCCTTCTCTCAGAACAAATTGCGAGACAATATCTCTGCTGTTCCGCAGACGGTGCTCTATTGTCGCGTAAACGCAAAGGAGAGAGAAACCTCTCGACGATTCCCCGCGTGGCCAAGCGCGTGGATTCTTTTCAACCGCGGCGGAAGTTAACGGAAATAAACGTCATTGCCGTATTCATCCTTGTATCAAGAACTTTCCTGCAAAGTTTGAGTTTTAAGCAAAACCGACTGAGATAACGCAATACGGAATAGGCGAGAGGGGAAGAGAAATTGATAGTTGTGTCCCTCTGTGTTTATTTCTGCGTAATATCATATTTCACTATTCATATATACCTTTATATCTTTTAACCAAGTTACACGATATTACTAGTTTTAACAGCGGTATCCAAATTTCTGCTCTGTTTAGTTACTGTGTATAATTATTAATCAAATTTTTTATTTAAAATTTTGGAGTTGATAATTGGCCGAAAATTTTATTTGTTAAAATCTTACACATACGCTATCATTTCATTATTATTTATACAATTACAAATAATTTCCTACACATAAAATTCCGCGATAGATATTTGAAAGACTGAAAAAGATCATATTTTTAAAGATTTTTAAATATATTTTTGAATTGGTAATTTACTGTTGCATTTACTTTGCATGATAAATGCTTGCGGAAGCAGAGACTTATTCGATCGTTTGTCGATCATCAAAAAAAGAAAGATGAAGAATATCGAGATTGGATTCTAACAGAGCAGCTGGCTCTACATTGTGACAACGACACAAAGTGATCAGGAATCTGACCTTTTAAATAGCGAATTGAGTCGTCGATGTAATATATCAACGAAACATCTGTTAACGCAACAGCAATAAAATATTTTTTTGTTCTTATTTATATAAATCAAATTTGCAATAATTGTGATGAGATAAAATACCTGTGTGTAATACTTTTATAAAAATATTATACATAATATTATTTTTTTAAGATTAAAATAATATATCGAAGATAATGATATATTTTGTTGAATAAAAAATGTTTATTAAGCAAATAATTTGCTATAAATTTTATAAATGTAAATTTCATCGATAAAATTATTTCGTTTTAGCCACAATGCGAACCAAAAGAAATATGATTTAAAATAACGTCGCAGAATCTACGATACATCGGTGCTTTATCTCAGATAGCGTTTTGATCTGTTAACATGTCAATGTTGACACTGCATACCAGGTCATCGCACGGATTTTCATTAGCGCTAACTCCGTTAAGGAATAAAACACTATGTATGATGACCCCTTTTCGCCGATAAGAAATTTTAAGGTATGCTAAAAGACGAGACATTGTCGTTATCCATGTGGGTCTGCTTAGATAAGTGGTAATTTATCTTTCCACATAACGGTGCCATATGAGAACAGATAAGATTATATTCACTGGACTGGACTATGTATACTTTCATGGCAACTCGAATATTTTTATGTGCGAAAAAAAAAACATGAATGAAATATAAAAATAAGACATGATATAACAAATAAAGAAATAATGCGAATAAAATATACATCTCGTGCAACATATATATATTCTCCACTGCATTAGCTCCATCAAGTAGTCTTTCTTGTTTAAGGTTTCTTTCTTATGAGAATTCTCTTCCATTAGATGAATATGTCTCTTTATTGCAATTTAAAAAGCTGCTACTGCTGTATATAATACAGAAGCATAAAAAATAAAATCTTGTAACTATTCTTATAAATTCTTCAGGTTTAATTTTTAATTATTTTTTTCTAAACAATGTATATATGTGTCGTGTAGAACCAGAAACTCAAGAGCTGAAGATTTATGGTAAAGTAAGATATCTCTCGCCCCCCTTTTTTTTCTTAACTTGACGAGAAATCGCAAAATTTCTTGTCTTTACGAAACGTCTTTTAACCCTTCAATTCTAAAATCGAGACTATTACATGAGTGTACATATGTGTGTTCGGTTATTGCAACCAAGAATTTGATTATACCGTCGTGCAGGGACTATTAGCGACACGGTATCCTCCGATGAAAACCGTGACAGAAAAGGAAGAGAGAGACTATCGTCTAGGATATACGGAGAAGCGGACACGAGTAAAGTGGGGGGAGGGAGTTGTAGACCTAGGATGTCATAGCGTGGGAGAGTCACTTTCACCATCCGCGGTCCCCATATAGAGGTAAAATCTAAGCTATATAGAAAATTAGATGTTTGCTTCACAAACAGACACGAGATTGACTTTTGAACGATTTTAAATTGTCAAAGAGTTTTTTTTATCGAGAGCCATTCGCGTTTTTCATGTCGACAAAATAATTTTAATCGTACGATAATGATTGGACTGTTATGCGATTTAGAACAAGTCAATTTGTATAACAACAATTGATATTTTTCTATGTATATGTTTTAATGATATTTCAACAATAGAACTGTTCTATATTGTGTGGTTATATAAGTTTATAATATATTGTCAATGAGTTCGAATTTAAATACAAAAGATTTTTGCATATACTGAATAGTTTAATGAAAAGAATTTGATTGTCGATATTTCAATTCATTCAATTGAGAATTCTATGAGAATTTATTATTATTATTGTTAAGATAATTATACATGTCTGATATAAATCTAGTATTCACTAGATTAGCTAAATTATCAACTATGATATTAATAGTTTTTAAGAAGTAGAAAGTTACAACTTTTTGATTGAAGAATATAAATACGGAAACTAGAGAAACTAACAACGATATGAAAGTATTACAACTTCTTATAAAACATGACATGAATATAAATACCGTCACATTTTCCATTTATGATACTTAACATTTATTTCAAAAATATAAAATAAAGATTTATTATGTAATAAAATATGATAGACATTTTCATTAAATACACAGTTTTATATATTATATACTATAAAAAATATAAAAATTTTTCTTACAAAAACTCAACAGTTAAAAACTATTAAATAAACCTATATATGTATACTAAATTTTTATTTATAATTAACGTTTAAAATTTTCGTTAAAATAATCTAAGAATTTTTGCTTAAGTTAAAAAGAAATATTTTCTCCAACGATAAGTTAGAAAAGTAACAAATTATACTACAGAAAAATAAAATTCAACTATTCCGAGAAAAAATTGTACAAAATTATCTCATTTTAACAATTATATGAATCAATTAATTCCAAAAGAATTTTTCGGAAATGTTATTCACAAAAGAGTGCAAATCCCATTAGAGATTTGCCTGCCGGTAGGAAAACGCGAAATGATTCGTGCGTGGAATTTCACGCGAACACACACGAAGAAAATACCGTGAAATGTACTAGTGGTGTGTACGAAACTCAAAAAAAAAGCTCGCCCGAGATAGACGAGCTTGCGTGGCTTTGCGCCCGACGGCCGCGCTCTTGCACTCGCGGACACATTCATACATAAATACATACGTGCCGAGCGCCAAGTTCCGAGCGGCCTCGCTCAAGAGGAGACCGTCGTAGGTTAGTGCATTGGCTGCACTTTCCGTCTCGGTGTATGCACGTATAGTCGCGCCGCGGTTCTCCTGTGCGCGCGCACGCGAGCGCGCTCGTCCGCGGCGGTCGTATGCATGCATTGGTTACGCAAGAATAGCGACGTGTGTGAGAGACTGCTGACCTACATACGGCTGGGAGCAAGGACCCCGCGCGCTGGTGTATACCCGCCTACGTGTGTTTGTGTACGTACGTGTGTGCGTCGCGAGGTGCACGCGCGCGACGTGCAGCACATGCGTGCCTCGCAGCAACGTGCGATGCGCTCTGCCGCCTTTCGCTGCTACAACACGCCATCTAGCGTCGCGCGCGCGTACCGATGCACGCGTCATCCGCGCGGCTGATTAAGCGTCGTTCACATCACTTACGCGGCTGACCGCCACTCGAATAGGTATTCGTAAATTTTGTCTCTTCAGCGGAAAAATCTTTTTTGTTAACCCACAACTGTTTCTATCCATCCTATTCATGTCAATCTATTTTCAAAATCGGATTACCGTGGTTTCAACTAGTTTTTCTCAATTTCGTAAATTTGTCAATTTTCTCTTTGGTTTTTTAAATTAACTTTAAAAAGGTTTTTTAATAATAGTATTTTTCGTATTTTTGTAAAATGTAATCATGGAGTGTGTCCGAGCTAATTAATATTTACGTTTCAAACAAATTGTAACCGTTTAATAGCAGTGCAAAGTTATTTCTGTCATATTACTGTATGAAGTAGCAAAAAGAACTTTAAATATACAATAATAACTTATGAATAATAAACTAATTAAACTATTGGACGATTTACGATTAACTGATGTTAATTAAACATGAAGCTCGTTTTGTAAGTACAGCTACTTCTTGCAGTTAAGACTACGATTGAACGGGAGTAGCTGCAAGAAGTTCTACGGCATGCTAAAATAAACAACTTTTGAAATGAAGACGGACAATGTTACAGAATATTAATGTCACTTAGATTAGTTGAACAAAGTTTGCACGCTGAAAACAAATAGAAAGCCTCGTACACGAAGTAGTCTGTTTTGACGAACTTCTCTTTCAAGCATCTTCGCTTTAACAAACAAGCGTTCCACAATATAAATGTATCTATGAAACAAATATTATCAGAAATGCAGTTAGAAATTGCAATAGAAGAAACATACGTGTGGGAGTAAAAATATTTGTATAAGATAATACAATATAAGATCTATAACAATATAGAGCGATATATCGAGTAAATTATTACTGTAAATAAGAGTGGCAATATCATAAATGCAAAAAGGTACCAAAGAAAGCTCGTTCATTTGAAATTCAAATGCTAATAGAATGTAAAATTTGGCACACTTTATAATGTATGATTGCGGGAATTTATGTGAAACTTTTGTTCACAATTTCTCGAATAATATTTTGTTACTGTCTTAATTAACATGAGGATGCGTGCGTTACTTCTGCTTCTAAGTTACTTCTACTTCAACAAGATCGTTACTGAAGATATATCGCGTCCAACTTTAGTCCAAGTAAATTTCAAAATTGTTTGAATCTGAAACTTGGAATCGGGGACAATCTGCACTAACAAGTAATAATAAGTAAACGTTATATCTTATAATATCGAAAAATTTATTTTTACTGGAGAACAATACGAAGTTTATATACCGGAGAATTGTCGATTAAATATAAATGTGTAAAACATTAATTTAATGTTGCGGATAACGAAACGCATTTAATATAAACGCGATATGAATGAAAAACATCTGTACAAATCGCGAATTTGATTTTTATTAAAAACATCAATAAAAAATTAAAAGTTCAAAGACTCGCAGGATGCTTAACAAGGAAGGCAACCGTAACAACTACACTAAGTTTAACAAAGGAACATTGAAACAAAGAAAAATAAAAACTTGCGTATTTATTACAATACTGACTGCCAGTTGTTTATACTCATGATTAATCGTATTAAAATAATATAACATTTTTTTAAATAAATATAACTTAGTTTTAAATATAATTTATTTAAATAAAAAAATTGCTACTTGGAAAGTAATATCAAGAGCCAAAAATGTTACCATCTCCGACAAATTTTTTATTTGAAATTAAATAGCTTAAAAATTAAATTAAAATAGTATCCTATTCAAAACAGTTTTATATTTTATATAAAATAGATCTCTGTACATATTCGAAATTATTTCAGAGATTAAAACATTGAAATCACTTTGAAATTCTCTTATCAATCTGTTTTGATCGCCTTATGTTACGTATAATATTTAAGTATTAATGCAAGAAAAGGGGGCAGAAAAGTTACGATATGACATTAAGACAAAAACAACTACATCACAAAGCGTAAATATTGTTGCAACAATGCTTGAACTGGCAGGGGGCACGTTTCTCAGAATAAAGAGACGGACGAAGCGGCGCATAAAAATTCGCACGATTGACGCGTATGTACATACATCATCGCCCTTATTAAAACGACCCGCGACAGTTGGGTCGAGGCGCTGTCGTAAAATGTCGCTTAAGACACCCGATCCCTCCGATCGGACGCAAATTGTTCGGCCCCGCGATAAGACGAGCGCGATTCGTTTTTATCGCCGGCCATTATTAAAATGACCCCCGCTCACCCGCGGTCATCTCTCGCAGATCTAGCCTCTCGTCTCTAGCGCAAAGATCGGGACGAGCGCTCCCGCGTAAAACGCGCCCATGCGGTCCGAGGGATCGCTGTCGCGTCGAAGCGAGAAAACGGGGGACTCTGCGCACTGCTGTCCGCCTTTAATTATTCCATTACGGGTACATTGTATGGCGCGACGGCGGAGATCCTCCCGCGAGAACCCCATAAAGCAAAGAACGTCGTTCGTGCCGCGGTAAAACGATACATGAAACGCCACGCGACCGATCCAATTGTATGTTATTGCCGGCTAAAGCGGGGTTAATAGCAAACTATGCGTTCGCCGTAATCGCCGCGCCGCGAACGCGTGCGTCCGTTTCGCGCGCACGTTGTACTTTCACGTCGTTCCGAACTGTCATTCCCGATAGTCGACAGCTCGCTCCTATACTCGCGTGCGAGATATGGCTCTCTCGGTTACGTCCAAGAAGAAACGAACTGATAGAAAGAGATAAAATCCGTGGAAGAAATGTTGAAGATTTATTTTCTACTGCTTAGATATGAGTCATCGTGAGACGTCAATTTCGCAAAATCAAACATTGGCGTTTTTTTCCAGCTTTTTATATTAAGAAAAAACCGTTTGTGAACTAGAGAAAGATTGTAATGTTTCAGTAAAATATAATATAAAGTAGGACATAGAATATTTTTATAACGATTCTTTGTAAAGAGTATAGCTAGTTATCCGTGATAGAGAATTGAATTTTATTCATAATCGAAATAACATTCAGAATATAATTCATGATTTCAATTTTAGCATATTTCGCAGAGATTCATTCACAGTTATAAAAGATGAAATCAATTATCTCCTAAATACGTACACAAAGGTTAAATCGTTAAACTGGTTAATCTTATTTCGAGATAAATATAAAGATCACTTTTGTATGACACGCAAATTTAATCAGAAAATATATTATTTTACTTTAGTTCCGTTTTGAATATTTCCGCAAAAATAACATTGTTTAGGAATAAATTACGCAAACCGTTTCATAGTAGGAATAGTTCACTTATTCAATAACGAGGCTAATTCTTGTCATTTTCTGTTTTCAGGAATTATGACCCTTCCGAGCAGCCCGTGTGAGATAGAAAACATGAGCTTGTTTCAAGACCTCAAGTTGAAAAGGAGAAAGGTCGACTCCCGATGTAGTAGTGACGGTAAGAATGCCTCGGAGACACGTTATAATATCAAAATCATAAAATGCCCATGCGTGTTGAATTAATAGAATTCATATATTTAATAGAATTAACATTAACTCTATCACCGAACAATGCCGGACACAAAAAGTTTTTCCGCAGGAGTACCTCGTAGCGATGCCTTCATTTGCAATATGCCGCAGCGTTATTATTATCGCATCATGTTTTATTTAACCCCATTATGTATATATTCATCTTTTAATATCAAGTATCTCGGTATTCAACAACCACTCGTGACAAAATAGAAAGAAAAGGAGATGCGATCAATAAAAATGTAAGCCCGTATTTATTTTTATGACATGAATCTTATATTAACAAGAATACCAGATAAGATACTTGGAATAAAGTTTTATCTTGGAACGATTATTCTCGCGAAATATCTGACTTTTTTAAGGTGTACGATTGCTTATGCTTATACTTCGCAATATTACACACGGAATAAAATATTGGAGCTTTTAAATTAATCTTTATTTGATATAAAATCAATACCCAATTAATAAGAATAAACTATGACAATTTGAAATAAAAGTGGTTTTTTATTATAAAAATTTGATTAATCAATTTTTATTGAAATAAATTAATTAAAACAAATACTTATATCATTTGATAGTATAATATTATCTTTATTTGACTTGTTAAATTTATATTTGCTAAATATAAAAAAATCGATTCTTAAATTATAATGCAAGTATTGCTTTCGTGTATTTAGTTTACATAAAAATAATCTCGAAAATATAGAAAAAAAATTAATTTCCAAACTCTGTTTAAAAAATATAAAATACACGGAGAGAATTTTCTCTTAAAAATTACCCTGAAAATCGTGGTAATTGTGAGACAACGTAAACCTTGGAAAATTTTACCATACTTTTAATAAAATTTACAAAAATTTAGTAAAGTTTAGTAAAATTTTAAGAAAATTTGGCTAAGTTTTAGTAAATTTTACTATACTTCTAACAAAATTTACTAAAACTTAGCCAAATTTTCTTAAAATTTTACTAAACTTTACTAAATTTTTGTAAATTTTATTAAAAGTATGGTAAAATTTTCCAAGGTTTACGTTGTCTCACAATTACCACGATTTTCAGGGTAATTTTTAAGAGAAAATTCTCTCCGTGTAAAAACGTAGAATAGAGAAAATAGGAAATAATGTAAAAAATATTAAATCAACAATTTTTATAATTCGAGAATATGGACTATGTAAAAACATGTACTAATATTTCTTTTGCGATTTTATATACCTTTCAATCATTTTTTTCTATAGTATACAAAAATTTCATTTTTATTTTATATAAATATATATGAAAAATAACAACTATCTTGTTTCAGTCTCTATCAGTCATAAAATATGAATTTTTAATGAAATTTTTATATTTAAAAAATATCAATATTTCATACTTATAATTAATTTAACCCCTTTTTTTGTTTCTTTTCACTAATTTTAAATTTAAAAACATTCGAAAATAAAATTTATTATAATTTGTTTAAATTATTTATAATAAAGATTTATTAAGACAAATTATTAATTTATCTTTATGGTGTTCTTAATTATTTCCTAAAATTCTTTTTACTTTGATAATTGTACAAAATTAAACATTTATATTAATTCCAACATTAAATATTTCTATTTTATTCTATTCATTTCCAAGTAATGGATCACTTATATTTTTGTGTTTTAATTTGTTACATATGTACATATATTCGCATATTTCATATGTATTCTAATATAATTTTTTTCATGTAGATATCTATATTACCTTGATGAAATAAAAAAATGTCATGTTCACCGATATGATGCATAATGGCGGAGTTGCGATTGCGTTGAAATCACGGTTAAGCTAAAATAGAAACGTGTAAATTATAGAAATATATAGTGAGAAAGAATAATCAATAGTTAAAAGAATTGTTGTCGCATGTAAATAATTATAAGTAATTATCCACAAATACTCAATGGAATAAAACATAATTTATTTACTCAAAACAGCAGCAAATCACGGTTGCATCACTAATGAGAACAGGATAAACGACGCTAATTGAAACGTATGATTAGCTTTACTATTTACGGAAGAATAATGCAGAAAAGTACTCTGTGATTCAATATCTTGTAAATTAGTAGAGCGAAATTTCAAATATAGAGTTCAATAACTCACGAACGATACGCAAGAGCCAAATTTATGATATGTCATTGATGATATATCATTCGAAAATATATAATCGAAATTCAATATCATACGCAATATGTTTCAAACATATAAATTTAATAGAACAAACGTGTTGTTGACGAACGATCGATATCACATTTTCCATTATTTCGATCTGCCGATTCGCATATTACCGTGCGCTTTCAATCCGAAAATAATGAGCCAATTAACTCAGTGAATAATTCGAAATACCTATACTGTCGAATCTAAGCATTAAAGAAATCATTATCGTTAAAGAAATCATTATAAACTTCACGATAAAACGATAATCCATTGAAAATTACCATCCTTTATAGCTGAATAAAACTGCACGAAGTACTCGCATCGATAAAATAGACGATATAAATAGGCGATATAATATACATATGTATTGCTAATTGCGGATGTTATTTTATTGCGCGGTAACTAATTCCACGCAAAAAATAATTGCGTTTTACGTCTTATTTAAATACTTCAGCTGATCGCATTTCGATGGATAATACGTACACGCATCTATTTGCCGATTGCAAAAAAAAGAAATAAATACAAAATTAATTCTTAAAATCTGTTTATTATAAATCTTGTCATGTCTCAAGATTTTCTTCATCCGATTTTCTGTTTTCAGCAGAAACACGGCTATAAATACGAGCCGTTAAACATCAACTAGAGACAAGCTAATGCCTAGAAACTAAATGTGATTCTAATGGTTGACGTAATCGCGGGCTACGGGAAAGGATCGTATATCATTGTCGAGCAAATTATGATGCACTGACCGATCCTTTCATATATTGAGATTACTTAGAACGAGTTGTAAAGTTGACCAATGTTCAAGCGTAACGAATATTTACCACCCAGTAATAGAGTAACGGGATTTGATACAGGCGTAATATCATTCATTTTTTTTACAACAGTTATGACGAGTAAAAGACCGCTTCATACGACGCAATTAATCTTTCCACTTTACGAAGCCTATAAAAAATACGGGTGGAATACACTGTTGTTGATATATGAACGCATGTATCTGCGCGTACATCGACTTTGTATCAATGAAAATTATTAATTTTTAATATCTTTATATTGTATTATTTCCATTTTTATACAGATCAATATCTATATTATATTATATTTTTAATTATATTTAATTAAAGAATTAGTTTTATTTTTAATAAATAATAACTGATAGTTTTGTTAAAGAGTATTCGACTCCGCACATATATTCGTTACAAAATATATTCAATTTCCGATAGTTTTGCATGTGATTTCTTCCTATATGGTCCAATTTAAGTTCTATAATTATGTTTATATATCTATTCGCGTTGATATTTAGAATCAGAAGCTGACAGCTATCGTAGCAAAATTAAATACATAATCGATTTGCAGTATAATACTTTTTTGCAAAATAATTGTATTTTAATGATTTGTATGCTTTCCTCATTAACAATAATTTCCTGTGTATCTTTTATATTCTTCTTCATTATCATGAGCCGCCTATATTAAACGACTAATGTACGTCATAATCCGATTTGGTATTTGTATTGAGTCTAAAAGTGATTCGTATGCACTACACATATAATACATAACTCTCGTACAATCGCAAATATGAAACATCCCGCAACAAATTAACATTAGTATATAATAAAAATAATTCGAGAAAAATTATGTTATTAAACGCAAACACTACACTCACAATGTAATATTCAATACTAATAATTTTATTTGGCAGTAAATTATCTTTGAATAATGCTTTCTCGAGAAAACAGTAAATAATTCCGCTAAATTTATTTTTAGTTTTAATAGCTTTGCAGTTTAACCTACTGAAGATACTATTCAATCATATATACAAGGATCTCTCTATTTTTAATGATGATGCTTGAATGTGATAGTCTATTTTTTCTTTAAGTAAAAATGTTTTCTTCCATTTATAGCAAAAGAGTGTGTAGACAGCTACATAATATCTCTTATTTTATATTACACATTTTATACACAGAAAAAAGAATATTTTTGTTTTAAAAATATCTTTATTTTTGAAATGTTAAGCATTAAAGTGAAATTATATAGCGCTGGACAAACATAGTTTGGTTACATAAGAATTTTATTAATTTTTATTTAAAAAATCTTTTCATTGTTTAATAAAAATTTTTATGAGTGAAAGTTCGTAAGAAGAAAAAATCGAACATAAAATAACAATAACTTCAAGAATTAAGATTTTATTATTATTAAAACTTTTATACATATATATACATATACATATACATATGTATAAATAAAACTCTTTAAATAACTATTATAATATTTAAATAAGAATATATTTTTTTGCCAAAATTTAATATTATCAAATTCTTTAAAGAAGATTAAATTAAATATAAACACGCATATAATTTAAAACAATAATTGTTAAAAAGAACACGTTAGTTTTAATTTGTTTCATTTTTTTTTTTTAATTACATAAAAAGTAAATTGTAGGTGTATTTGCATTGTTTGCTAATAATAAATAATTTTTCTCAAATGATAATGCTCGATAATGCTCCAATGTCTGAATCGTCAGCTCTTCTACGCACACCATTCACGCTCTTCATTCAGTCTCCCGATCTCCCATTGTGCGCACGCGCTTGTCCCGCGTGTCTCTCGTTCGCGCGCTTTCTCTCTCTCTATTTTTTGTCTCCCCACTCCTATTACTCACAATTATAACAACAACACGTTGCATAGCTATGCAACAAGCAGCAGTCCTTACGCACCCGTCTTCTCATTGTGTCTTTATGGCAGCTTTCAAATAATCAAACGAGAAAAGGAGACGAGAGGAGGAGGGTGATGTACGGTGTGCGGGCAGAGGTTGAGTCGTGGGTGGCATGAAGTCGCTAGCTAGCTAGCTCGAGGAAGTCAAGAGAGAGAGAGAGAGACAGAGAAAAGAGAGAGGAACCGGGAGGGAGAGAGGGGTAGGAGGGAGGAGAGGGTTGGGATGGTTGCTGCTGGCGGTGCAGGGTTGAATATCAACCCACGCGGACGTCCCGGACGTGCACCGGTGCTAGTTCGGTTTCGTCTGAACTCGCGTAACCACGCGGCCGTCGTCGCCGCGCGCTCGTCGTCGCGAACGCCAGTGCCCGCGAAAAACGAAAGCCGCGCGTGCGAACGAGAAGGTACGGAGCAGTAGAGCGGACCGCGCGACCGAGAGGAGGACGGAACTGGACGATGGGAACGAAGGCTCGACGACCACGCGGTGGCTCATGCCGGACCAACGGCCGATCGCCGCCGATGTCGTCGTCGTCGTCGTCGCCGCCGACGACGTTGACGTTGACGTTGACGCTGACGTCTCACCCATGGTAGTCTCGCGCGCACGTCACATCACGGCATGTTGCCGCGGCGGCCGCTGCACCACCGAGCTGCATCGATTTTTCGACGTGCGCTCTCGCAAACACGACTGATACCAATGACCCTCGACCTACGGCCGATTTAAAGGTCAGAGGCTGCGTTAACGATAGTGTCGTCCAGAGTGAAGATGGAGAATGCGTGCGAAAGAGGGAAACTGAATCAACGCGCGGGTCCCAAACTCTCGATGACGTAAGATCGAGAGGAAAAAAAACCGATCGCAAGGATCGTGACACGTGTGTCGCGCGAATGATACATACATTCGTGTATATTCCGATTTTCCGAGAACACGTAGTACGCTTCGGCGGTTGACTCGCGGTCTCGCGGAATCATTGATCTTCCTCGACCGCCTCCGCCACACGTGAACGTCACACAATTCTTCAACGAGTACAACGACGCAATTACTCGGCGACGCCAACGTCGCCGCCGTCGCCGCCGCCGCAAGCGACGCTCGCGGATGTTACGGGATGATCGTTCTAACGGGAGGAATCTCTGTAAAAAGACGCTTATCGATTCGTAGAAAGATGACGCTTACGTATATCAGAGAATTAAAAATTGAGAAACAAATGGCCGATCAGAACGAGATTGTATCACTTGAACGGAACGGTTCCGTATGATTTTTGCATACCACGAGGAGGAAGTAGTAACATTGTTGCTTTAGTCAGACGGCTTGTCCGCGCGCTTCGCGGAAACAACGAATATATTTCGTATATTTTATGCTGAAAGGCGAATATCACGAACATAGAGCATATAAAAGAAAAAGTACGTCGTGATAACTGCAATTGTAGTCTAATTTTATAAGGTCAATCAATCGAAACTTGTCGATAATCTTTGACGTCAATTTATCGAAGACATAATCACATATACACTTCGAGAATGATATATTTTTTCCGAGTGTTTATATATTATATAAATTTCAAAATATATATTTGAAAAAAAGCACATCGCGTACAAAAACCAGATTCTATTTTCATGTGCCAATTACAGTCCATGATAAACGTGTGTGATAAAAGAAAATTATTTTACTTGAACTCAAAGTGATCTATGCTATATCATTATTTACGTAACAATATAGGGATAAAAGATGCTTCTTTCACGAATTACGAATACGTAGATAAACGATAAATACAACGATTTCTCTATGATAATAAAGACAATTCGTGGGAGGAATAAAATAGTACAATCAAGAAGAAAAGCGCGAGAAGACAATATCAAAAGATTTATTGTTACAATCATACGATAAATATTTATTGTGAACAGAGTCAAAACTTGATCATTAATAATCATATCGCAAGAGTGAATCTACAGAATTATCTTAAAAGAAATGTTTCCCTTGGGAAGCAACGTTTTTATCACCACTAATCTTCGTTGGCAAGATCAGAACCCACAAGATTGGAATCTACCGAGTACCATGGACCTAACCGCCTTCTATGGAATGCAGCAACAGGGAAACAGCCCCCTGCCCTACTTATCTCTATACCGGCCGTACAATAACTTTTTGATGGCTTCTAACCAGAGCTACTTCGAACACTCGCAGCTCAATCCTTATTCCACCTTCAATTATTACATGTGTTTGGATGCGAAGAACTTGTACGCATCGTTCTTCGGTAAACACCACTCACTTTATCGCGCGTGCACTGCACTTATACTTGAGCGATATTGCACTACATTCTATTGCACTAATAATATAGAGTGCCTCTTCGTGTTTCCATCCTGTTTGTTTCAAGTAGTTGGAAATAGTCCTTGACAAATTTAATCTCATTTTTTTCCTCCAGAAAAATATCGCAAGAGATACGTGTGCTTATTGACACTTCTAAAAATATTTTATAAAAATTCTATTTCCACACACACACACACACACACACACAGAGCAGATCCTGACGTCGATAATGGGGGGGGGGGAGTTAATAAAACTTTTCGCTAAACATCGTATATCGGACATCGGACAGTTTGAACACAATAAATCCTATGTATAAGAATTTGATCCACGGACACTCGCCTTAATTGGCCTGCATCATTTTACTTAAATTTTTTAACAGATCCAGTAAAACTGATTTTTTTAATTTCGAAGGGGGGTTTAACCTGCACACACACATATAAAACTTTCCATTTCAAAATTCCTGAGTACTTCAGCAACTATATATTTTCGCGCTAGAAAAAATAAAAAATAATATCTTGCAGTATTTTAAATTTTAACATTGTATTTATACGTGTGTAACATTAGCAATAGGAACACGATAAAATTATTCCAAAGTTCGTTGGCACAGAATAGTATTTTTAGTTTTGTGGTGTACGGTTTTGCGTCGCGGTCACATGACTAATTCCGCTTGCAATAATAGCGTACCGAGGTACAAGAGTTCAGTTTGCGTTCAGGTACAAGAGTTCACAACATATCAACTTATTTAAACTTAGAATAAATATTTCGTTAAAATGAGTAACAATTCTATTTTAACACAAATTAATTAAGAGATATTTTATTCTTTACTTTTAACGGAGCTTCATTCCTCCCATATTTTATTTCTCTTATAATCCAGAATTTGGTTGTTTCAATTCCTTTTGTTAAAAAGATTAATTCCAAGTTATCTAAGGAATTTAAGAATTGAAAAGATAATATAAGTGAAAGGAACAGTGAAAGTGGTCTTACGTAACTCCATGATGCATAACTGCATTATTACATTACTAGGAACTATTTCTTGAGCGTCTTGAAAAATTTGGCTATCAATACAAAGGATCAATATCCTCATCACATTTCATGATGGATGATCGTCATTACATTTAACTGTGATTGTTGCGCTAGGCATACGCCACTCATATATCATCAGAGCTCATTGACATTAACAGTCGATCGTCAGTCTGATATACGAGTGCTACGTGTTCAACTAAGCGAAATATAATTGCTTTACGAAAGCTATAAACGATAGGCTCTGTTAATGAGCAACGAGGACAGAAGATAGATATCCGATTCGATCTCTTTGATTGGATAATCACGCGAGACAATTCGCAATATTTCGCGACATCAAGACATCACGAGTCTATAAAAAAAATAAACCGCTCGACCAATGTTCATGGCGATCAATCTATTAATAGCTTGGAAAGTATCACCTAAGAGTATCCGTAATCAGAACCTAGCCTTGTCAATTGCATTCCTTCCTTGACCTCAACCATAGATTTCACATTCTTTTTGCGATAAGCAAGAGGACACTTCAAGCAGCTATTACATTTGGAACTAACGCTTCATAAAGTATAATCTTTTTCGATTTAAAAAAATAAAAACATTCTCTTCTTTAAGTATAAGAAATATTCTGCACTTTTTTTATTTCAAGATTTTTTAATTAAAGTAGTTTTATCTTGATATTTAAACTTTATACGATGTATATATATGATCACCGATACATATATAGTATTTCTGAATAGTATAATTTTTAAAAATTATGTTACAAAATAATTAGTTACAAATTCTAGAATGTTTTTAGTTCAATCTTATATTTTCAAAAAACAGAATTTTATATATTGTATATATTTTTATATTTTTGTCGGTAGCTTTTGACAGTATTTAATTTATTATAATAATACAAGATTTTTATAAATTTATATAAATTCATAAGTACTTAAGTTTTATTTTGCACATTAATTTCATGATCAATATGACTGAAATTAAATGATTACAATTTAAAAAGAAAATTTAAAATTTAAAACTTAAATGTTTCATGTGTAAATGTAACGTTCAATTTTTTTTCAAATTTGTAGCCATCTAATTTAAATCATATGACGATCACAAAATTAATATGCGGAATAAAACTCATATTTTGCTTGTTACGTAGAAGTTGTATTGAATGTTTTTATTTGTTTATCGAATTAATTTCATACTGTGCACGCTCTCAATGCAAGGCTATCCCTATTATCATTGTTACCGTTACACGTGCCTCGATATATCCTTCAACACTGCGGGGTATAATGCAGTGTTAAGAACGCATCGAAAGCAAACGGGTACTTTAATGGTTCTCACTCTCTCTTCTATCTCAATTACAACCTACCGCTGTAACTTCCCCATTATAGAAACGCAACCACGCGCCACGCGCTTTTTTTATAGTAAAAGAAAATGATTACTCCTTCTAAATGATGTCGCCAAAAGGATGAACAGATATAGAAATCGAATCTTCAGAAATTATCTTTCTCACTAATACGTGTAAATTTTTTTTATTATTTATAAGAATCTTTTCACATTTTACATATTATTAACGATATCTAAATTTTATTAATTCTTTTCTCCCAGGAAAATAATTAATTTTATATTTAATTTTATATTTAATAATTTTTATATCTTTTAAAAAACAAATAAATTTATTAAAATAAAAATTTATAAAACAATTTTTCAGTTATATCACTTAATAAAAAGTTTTTATTATTTTTCATATTTTGCTGAAAATCATAGTAATATCTCTTATGTTATAAAATTAAGACAGCCTCGTATTCTCTGTAGTTTAATATTTATTCTTTTATTATTTTCATTATTATTATGTACATCTAAAAAAATGATATCTCAGATATTAAAAGTTTATGTGATCCTATATATTAGAAATTCCTGGTTTCTTCATCATTTTATTCATTTATTATCCTTTTGCATTTGATATTTCGAACTTTGTTCGTGCATGAGAAGAGACTACAAGATAGGTCATAAATAAATGTATACGGAATAACAATGAATATAGTAGTTAAATTTATCAAAGTCACAGCACGATTGTTTGAGCGAAACTATGATGTGCCTGAAAACTCTCCAAACTTAACGGGGTCAGAGGAAACTCATGAAAACAAGAAATCGATTCTACAAACCAAGATAAGCCTTACTGTTAAGCTTTTCATTTATTTACAATATATTTTTACGTCTATTTGCGCACGTATATATCAACAAAAAAAGATTTTATTCATAAATATTAGAGATTTTTGAAGACCTATAATTTAAAAATAATCCGTTTTATGCAAAAATATATTGAAATAAATATTTGAATTATAATATTAATAACTTTTTTAATTGATCGATGTGTTCTCTTCGTATTCCTTCTTTAATGTTCAAGACGAAAGAGTGATCATTTCTTAACTGTAACAGATCATGTAATCCATACATTTGTCTCTAACAAATATTCTGTTACAAGTGTAAAAAAATGTACCGATAAAACGATTGAACAGCACGTTTATATCGCATAGATACAACTTAAATCCTCTATGGAAAGCGAATGATTATAGGCGCGGTTAACGCGAGAAGAGCACGCCTCATATATAACGGAATCTATTATAGGAGGCGCTATTTTATGGTGAGTGAAAAGAAGGGGGAGATACTTCGCGCATATAACAACATCGTATTATTGATGCGGGATTGCATAACGAGGGTGTTGCTTATCGAGACTAGCGTAATCAGCTATAATGCGTTTTAAACCCGTCATCGATGCCGTTTGCAATTTTGATGGCGGCTTTGTAACCACTTTTCATTAAATTGTTCTGTAAAGATATACTGATTCTAATTATTATATTTAGATTTTGCTATTTAATCTTTCGATATACGAATTGCAGATGATGGTATACATTCATATAAGTGCACCCTATGGAACAATATGCATTAATTGCCTTTTTATTACATCTTTTTTCGCAATTTTTTACTTTCTTTTTTGTTTCTTTAAATTAAGAAGATTATACAGATACAGATATGACGCTACACAGATAATATCACAATTTAAATAGTTAATTCTAAAATTCAGAAATCAACAAGCAAATTGAAAAATTGAAAAGCAAATTGATGCTTCTGAAATTGCAATTTAAAACCATTTAATTATAATATTAATATTATTTAATTTCCACATAAAAAATATGAATAAATACATATAATTTAATTAAATCAATAAAATAATACAATTCAATTTTTGTTACTTTATCAATTTTTGTGTGATCTAACCTTTGAATATTCATGCTAAACAGAATTGAATTTTTCAATTAATGACAAATGACTATAATCAAATCGCATTAATTTTAACTCTCAACTCGGAACGACGTGATCAACGTGTCTGGAATACCAAGGAAGATGTCACATCATAGGGAGAGACGCAACACGTTACGGTCCGTCATAGTTCATTATCTCACCTTCATCCTCCGAGGCTCGCGCCGCTAATTAATCGCGTATGTGACTGGTGTCGATTGGGTGTACAACACCATGAATTTGCTCTAATTCCCCTTATCTCAATCCCCGTTCTCTTTTATACATCCAATTTCATCGTCAGATGTAACACGCGCGCGAGTAATGATCTCCCCCTCCCCCCCCCCCGCCGCACACCTCCGCATTACCACACTCAAGTATGTCTCTCCGAGGGTAAAGGAAAAAAAGAGGAAAAAGGAAAAAAGTATCCCGTCGCGTTTCCTACTCTCCGCAGTCCGAGTATAAACGTAAGACCAACGCCTTATTTCTCAGACTCCCCGGTATCCCTCGGATCAGCAGGCTCGCCGCAGGGGAACCCGACGACGGACGCACCTTCACCCATAAACTTTCCTGCTCCAGGGGAGAGCATGGCTGACACCTCAACCCTGTCGCCGGAGACGAACATGCCAGGCTCGCCGGGCTGCCAGATCAGAGTGTCGAACGAGTACCTGGTGGGCAGTCCGAGTCCAGGGCCACCAGGGCGAGGAGGAGACTCTCTTCGTGGCACCAGTAGCGGCGATGGCGGAGGTGGAAGAGGGGGAAGCGGTCAAGAAGGTCGCGACGCGGGGTGCTCGGATCGCGCGTCGCCCGACTCGGTCTTCCCGGATACCGGTCCGATGGTGAGCTTCAGGGTCGCCGATGAGCAGCAACAGCAGCACCATCAGCAATCTCAGCAGCAGCACCATCAGCACCAGCACCAGCAGCAACAACAGCAACGCTCCGCCACCCCCATGCCGATCAAATCATCGCCGTACTCGCCAGTCCAGACGGTCTCGTCGACTCCGATTACCCAGGAGGCCTCTTCGAGGAGTGACAGCCCAGATCTGAAGGGCGACCTATCGTCCGTCCAGACCAAGGAAGAATCCGACAATTCGGTCTTCGACGGAGGTGGAGGCGGCGGCGGCGGCGGCGGCGGCGGCGGCGGTGGAGGTCGTTCGGATACATCTAATCAACTCAGTCACCGGAACAGCCCGTCATCTCAATTCAACCTGAACCAGAACGTTAGTCCCGGACAACATGGATCCATGCAACAGCAACAACAATCACCACCGGCACCACCGAGGCCACGTGCGCCCTCAGTACCACCGCACCTGCTAGCGGCCCATCATCAGTTTTGGTCGCAGAATACTACCAGCGTACAGGGATTCGCTACGCAGAGGCTACTCAACGGTGTCATCAGCAGCGCCGTCAGCTACGGCGGACAGAACGCCACGACCACCTCCACCAGCTCCGGAGGAGGTACCAGCGGTACCAATTCCAGCTGCGTTACTACCGGCGCTACCACCACGGCGGCCTCGTGTAAGTATCACGATTATCGCATTTTATTTTTAGCTTAATTGATCTGATCTGATTCTTTATGGAATCGTACAGTAAAGTTTCTAACAAAGGTACTTTTTAAAAAAATACGAATTTCTCTTCGATTCCTTATTTAGACTCGAAATTGTCATATTGATATTTTCATATTGATAAGTTGGAGTATAAAAGTCACGAAAAGTTTTTAAATCTCTTGTTACTCTGATAAAAAGAACAAAGAATATTACTTTCATGTGTGAAATCATGAAGAATTCAAATTTAATTATATAAACAGACTACGTAAAAAAAAACGCACTAGCTAATCGCTCGTTGATGATTCGTTCCAGGCGAAGGTATGAAGCCACCGGCGCAGAGAGCAGCGCCGGCACCACCGCGACCTCCTCCGACGGTATTAATGGGGGAGATCGGTGGCGTCCGTACTATGATATGGTCGGCGCCGCCGTTGGACCCGGTGCCGCCACCCGCGGCATCCTGGTCGGCCACGGCGGCGGCCGCGGCCTCGTGCTCCTCATCGGAGGAGTCGGCCGCCCAGCTGTTGCTAAACCTCGGCCAGGAGTCCAGGGGTAAACCGCCCTCGTCCTCCTCCGCGGTCTCGTACTCGTCTACCGCCGGACCGCCGCTCAACATGGAAAGGCTGTGGGCCGGTGACCTGACGCAGCTGCCCGCGGCGCAACAGATGCAGGCGCTGAATCTCACGGCGTCCGGTTCCGCCGCGCAACCGTGGGTCAGCAACGGCGGCACCGTCGTCAAGACCGAGGCGGCCTCGCAGTCCATATCAGTGGCACCGCCCGCTCCCCCCTTGCCACCCCAAGAGCACGAGGAGGACGAAACGCCTATGATATGCATGATTTGCGAAGACAAGGCAACCGGCTTGCATTACGGCATCATTACATGCGAAGGGTGAGTTTATACATGTTTACTAAATTACTTACAAACTAATCCTTCTAATATGCATCACTGTTATACACGACACACTTGTTCGCGCAGACTTCACCAAGTGTATCGTGATGTCCCTTTTAACGTATCTTTTTTGTGTTTTTATTAATTTACGATTTTATTTTAATCTTGTTTTATCAGCAAATAAAACAAAGTTAAAACTAGTATTTCACAATGCGTCCAGAATAATTCAGGCTTACTCCATCATTGACTAATCAAAATTGAATAAAATCATCATTGATCTATCAAAATCAAAATTGAATAAAATAATATAAATAAAGTCTCGTATTCCCTTTAAATTATGATAAAGTATTGTCTATAACGATAAATTTCTTCGAATATTTTAATTTTTCTAAACTATAATAATTTTTCTTAAAATTTATTCTGAAAATTTCACCAATATGAAAAATGCAAGATTTCGCAGTTATTTGCATAATCTGTACATATTGAAGACATTTTACGCTAAATTCGCAAATTAGTAGCAATCTATGCGAATTCAAGGAAAGAAAAGCAATGGCACTTCATTCACCATAAATGCACTTGATTCATGATAATTCCAACCCCACGGCAGTAATGATGCATTCGCGCGTAAAACGCGACTGAGTTGCACTAATAAGATCAATCAACTAGACTCTACTAGAGTATAGAAACTCATATATATGCGTATCTTTTGGGTATTACGAGGCAATTCCAGAATTCGATCGATTTTCGACTTAATTAGAGCTAATTATATCCAAACTACCTGCGCTACATACAATAAACGTGGGGGTTATTTGATCGCAAACGTATGTAACCTTCGACCTTTGTCAACGTTCGAGGAAGCACGCCTAGCTGCATTTCGTAGACAAGAAATGTCGAGTTTTGAGTAAACTAGTCCCAGAGCACTATCAATCTGTTTACACGAGAAAGTTGGCACGTGGGAGACGAGGATTTGTTTTCCTCACCTTCCTCACCTACAACTTACTATTTATCTTCGTGAAGTTTAATTTCACCCATTTCGTACCTTAAATCACTCAAAGAAAACACAAGACGCAAAAGTCTCTTTTTATCTCATCGACCAAAAACCAAGCACAAACCCAATAAGTAGTATTTTCTCTACAATACAAATTTGTATATTTTATAATTTTATTTTAGAAATTTACAAAATTTTTTTAGTTAATATTTAAACATTAAATTAAGAAAAAGAATATTATAGACTGTTGAATTCAGATTTATTATCGAGTATAAATTCAACTACATTTTAACTGATTAAAAATATGTTTAAAACACTTCGCACTTGTGCTTTGTTGATAATAGAAATTTTATTATTTCTTTTTCCATAATTAGACAAATTTATTCTCACACATACACGTGCTCTTTTCTTGTTTCGCACTTTAACTCTCAACGTATTGACGTACGGATATGCTTTTTAGTAAAATTAACATTTATAATATGTTGACATATACATTTTATTTATTAATCTTAGAATTTGTTTCAAAACTAAATTATTTTTCTGTTATTTGTTTATGTAGCTACAAATTTTAACCTAAGAAATGGTTAAATATTAACTTAATATAAAATACTCACATAACAATCGTACTATATTAAATTAATACTTGAAAATGTTCCAAATTTAGAACAAAGTTTTTGACAAAAACTGGTTTTAAATACAAAATACTGTCTACTGTACAGAGTCTATCGAGGTGTATTAGTTTTGGTGTGAACATCCATAATTCGTAACTTAGGCGAGATTAAAAATTAACCGGTAATCCCATAATTTTCCCGCCCCGTCCTCATAGCGGAGCAATATCTACGCGAAACGAGGGAATACTTGTTGCGTCTATACTCTGTTGCGTGTACTTGGATGACCTCTTGAACAACACTTTTGATTAGTCCGTGAAATTACCATGGAGGATCGTTACTCTCTCGCCCGTTTTTCAACTTTGTTGTCTCGAACGAGCAAGCGGATTAGACGAGAAAAGTCTGCGACAAGTTTTTTTTCCCTCTTACCCGCGACACTCGTAACTCTGTGCGAATGAATCCTTGATTTAACCTCACCATTTTCACCGTCTAGGGAGATACCCCTCGAGATAAACAGTCTGACCCGTAACAATAGTTATCTCCCTCCCACATAAAGAAGCTGATAAAAAACGACAGAAATAGAAGGTCATATTTAAAAAAAGAATGAAAGATAGATTAGTTTTGGCACTTAGATTTTTTTTTAATACAGATTTTCTGAGCGCCTATTTCTTTTTTGTTTTTATTATAATTAATTTTATTAATTTTATTAGAGTTTCAATAATTTTATTATATCATCATTTCGAGATCGCATCTATATTTTTGGTAATATATAATTTATTCTTCCCATTTTTAACGTTTGATTAAATCATTGAATATTGAATTTGTTTCAATATATGTATATATATATACACTTTTAACTTGTTAATTTATGTCGAGTGTTTAATAAATTATATAATTTGTAAATCTGAATTTATTTTAATGTAAATGTAGTTATACTTGTATAAATAATATGAATAATTAACACATACACTTGTTATGTCATATTCCTATCGTTTAGAAATCTGAGATTTTGAAAAGACAAATTATTCGTTATCGATATCATGTGTATTAATTAATGTAATGTAAGAACGGGATAAAAAAAGAATAAAAAAATTTATCTGTTATAAGATAACAGATAAGAAATCTGATATTCACGAATCAAAAATCCAATTTTGATTTCTCATATCGATTTTTTTTTTTATCACATCTTGTCAAACATTTGAAATTTACGACTTACATTTTCTGAAAGTTACAAAAATAATAAATTATCTCACTGCTTTTCTTGTATTCAGGAAATAATCTCGGAATTTGTTTATAATTTTAACGCACAATTTAATTGAAAATTATCTTTTGTAAATTAGCGGTCTGTTAAATGAGACTCCGCCGTCAAACTAAAGAATAATTAAGAAGGAATTTGAACTCACCGAACGTTGTAAACGAGCAACAATCATCCCTCTTTCGGATTAAATCGGCTACGGCGAGTTTCCGTTCCTCGATGCTCTTCTAGTCTGTCAATTTTTTTACAATTGTTAGAAACATCCGCGTTCGGATTACAATTAGCGAAATAACACAACACATCCACATCGTTATTAGACGGCATTATTATCGATGGCGATCGATGTCGGCGAAAGACACACGGGAACAACCTAACCTAACCTAACCTTCAATCAAGTCCGTCGACACATCAATCCGACGATTGCACTCCCGAAACAACGCGAAACGTGCACACTCGCGACAAACTCTTTCGAACGTCGACGAACGGCACGACGTAATCTGCGTCAATCGCTAGGAAACGCGTTCGCAACGCAAAACAATCGCCTGCAAACACCTACTCTGAATTCAGGGCTTGCGCGGGGACTCTGCCTTTTCTCTCTCGCGACCGGCGTGAAGTTTACGCATCAAGGATCAACGCCGCGCCGTCGAATTATCAATTACGGCGAATGCCGTTCTAGCGAATGTCCCGATTGATTCATCACGGCGGTCCCACAACGCTGTTCTCGATAGAACGGACAGCACGAGCGACGAGACGAAACACACGTACGCGACACGCACGTATCGGAATCTAGACCCTACCGAACGGTAGGACGAACGCACACCACGTCCGGAAAGATGTGAATGTCGCGATTATCGATCGACGTATCGTCGATCAAATTCAACACTTCTCCTCGCCCAAAGCAGGCGAGAAGACGCGAGGACGCGGAGCGATCGCGGAATCGGCTACATAGCGGCGACACGCGACACGAACTGACCGACGCGACGGTTACGAAATTCGCTCGCGTCATCACGGTCAATTTCTCGCGGCTAACTTCACGCGCTTACGCGACATCAGAGAAAATTCCTCGACGGCGCGTTTGGGAATATTTAATGAGTTAAGGTAATTATCTTACAATAAAGGAACTTGATTACTTTTGTTTCATTCTATCGATAACGGAAAGTCAATGAACGATCTTAGTCTGCATTCCGATATACACTGCAGGTACTGAAAATCCATACTATACGTAACGTGAATTATAAAATTTCAGTAATGACAGTGACTTTCGGGCTATTTTCTTTTTCTTTTACTGTCATGATGTTTACATTAGCAGCTCATGAATTTTACTATAAATAATAATATTCTTTTAACATTAATTTTCTTCTACGTTCATCATTAATGATGTTTCTATTTTTTTACGAGTAAGAATTGAGATCGATATAATTTGGGTGAATTTAATTTTTAATATAAATATATGAATGTGCAAAAAAGAAACTTAAATCATCTGTTGCGAAATGGATCCAATATGTAAATATAAATTGAACAATAATATATCATGACATCAACACTCACTTAAGAATTATTTTTTAATTTGCATTTATACTTGATAAACAGATAAGATAAATTGAGTGAAAAATAACATATATTGTACATCCATATATATAATTCCTCAAAAAGTATAAATCTAGAAATTGTAATTACAATAGATAGTCAAAATATTTAAAAAATCTTAAAAGACAAACATGTAATAAGAATAATTTAATTATGTAACAATAGTCTTTAATCAATTCACTTCTATATTTCATCTATATTTGTATCCATTTTAGCATTTGAATCGTTTAATTTCAGATACGATTTATTAAACCGATTTAAATATTTAAATAATGAATCTGAAATTTTCAGAAAATAAATTTTGCATGTTATATTTGCATCGCAACGTAATAAATTTTAATAACATATAATTTCCTAAATTTAAGTCTGTGTGTGTGTGTTTTATTAAAACTAACGCTTTTTTTATAAAAATCAAAACGTATATATTACGTACTGTTTTAATATTAATTGTTATTTCATAGATATTTGTAGATATAATTGTTGATATCAGAGTATTATTCGTAGATAGTAAATAAAAACAAAAATAACAGATTTAAATAAATATATTTAGCAATTTTAATTTATTTTAATTTAATACTTTATCTGAAGATTTTTTTGTGATAAATTAATACTGTAAATCAAATGAGATAATTGTAAATTGATAAGTTAATTGATGGTAAATTACGAGAATCGATTGATTTGTATGTAGATGCAAAGGCTTCTTCAAGAGGACAGTGCAAAATAGACGGGTGTACACATGCGTGGCGGAAGGAGGCTGCGAAATTACGAAGGCGCAAAGGAACAGGTGTCAGTACTGTCGGTTCAAAAAGTGCATCGAACAGGGTATGGTCCTGCAGGCGGTTCGAGAAGATCGGATGCCTGGAGGAAGGAATTCTGGCGCAGTGTACAACCTTTACAAGGTACGCAGCAAAAATTTAATAAATTATCATAACTATATTTACAATTTATATGATAAAATGTTAGAGTCTAATAGTTAGATCAATGTGTCTCGAATATATTTGAACGTTTAAATTTATTGATCGATAATCAAATCGACCACGAATCGAATTGTTAAAAAGAGATGTTGATCGGTCGCAGGTGAAGTACAAGAAACACAAGAAGAGCAACAAGAGTAGCGGCGTCGGTGGCGGCATGGGTGGCGGCGGTAACGTCGGTGGTGTAAACGGGTCGGGAACCCTCGGCGGTACCAAGGGTGCCATGGGCACGACAATATTGGACAAGCATATGGCCGCGGCTGCAGCCGCCCATCACAGCCAGCAGCAGCAGCAGCAGCACGCCCAGCTAGCCGGTGGATTCCTCCATCATCACAAAATCTCTTCGGGCGATTCGCTTAACTCGCCGCCCGCCCCCAGCCACCCGAGTCATCCTGCGCATTCGGGCCACCTCGTCAACGGGACTATCCTGAAGACGGCGCTTACCAATCCCTCCGAAGTGAGTGTAACTTTTTTGTTCTCAAATAAATGAATTATAGACCTGTTTATAATCAGTTCTTATATATTTAAGAATGTTTTGACTCTATCAATTAAAAGTTATTTGAAATTTAAAGTTTCTTAGATTTATTCTTTTTTTTAATTGATGATAAAAAAATTTGATTGTAAATATCTTTTAACTTTGACTCCATATAAAATCAACCGCAAAGAAAGAAAAACCAAATTTTGGCTTATAATTATTTATACAGTGAAAGTGATCTTATTTTGCTACTTTTAGAATTTAGATAATTAACTTTAGAATGAGTAACTAAAGCCAAATAAACTTTTGCGTGAATATTTGCTAAAATGTTATTAGCAGAATATTTGATTTCAATAATTCATAATGTAATTTTCTCATTAAATATATATTACGAATCGCAATGTTAAGTATCAAGAGCAAATAAAAAATTAAATACCGTTCATACTATTAAGAAAATTATACTCAAATTTTATATAAATATTTAAATACAATAATAAAACAACTTATGAAAATTTAAAATTTTTGGTAATACTTTGAGATTTGACATATATATTCTTAAGATCATCTTAAGTATTGTTTTAAGACATCACAAACCAATCAGAAAGCAGTATTAACATATGTTATTTAAAATGGTATTAAGATAAGAATTAACTATGAATCAGCCTTAAAGTTCTTTGAAATAATACTGTATTTTTACAATATGCATACAAGCGATTAGGAATAAACGAGCTTTCATAATAGATTAACGTAAGAACTTTAACGCAAGAACGATTAAATAAGGAAACCTTATTATATATTTAAAACGATATGGATTTCATTTTCTTATGCACATTTTTTTATGATTAACATTCAGAATTGTTTGAAATAAGAAAAGAATTAGGTTTATATGAGCATGTCAAATGCGCGGTTTTTCTTTCGTAAAAATTAAAAAAATTTTTTACTTAGTTTATTGGTTTATATGATTTTAAATGTAAATTAAGGCTTTTTTATTTAATTATGCCTTTACGTTAAAATAATCTGCGAAAAATTACTAATTCTTTTTTATTTGTATTGAATTTATTGCCTCGAGATTTTAATTAAGAATCTACTGACTTGAGACTGATTTGACAATTTATTGATAGAAATTATCAAAACAATTAAAATCCCGAATGTCGCACAGTTTCTCACAGAAAAGTATCCTCTATGACATATCCGAATTAATTTATCGCTGACTATCATCAAGGCTGAGACGCGCGAATTCACCTCCGTCGCGAGAAATTTCGTCGAAACGGCTCACGCGACTCGTCAGATTCATCTCGCCTCGCTTCCGCGTATCTCGCGAAGTGGATTCGTCAGAGAACTAGTTTCATTACGACAGAGTGCATCGCGCGCGCCTGTTACAACTTTTACTCATTTCACCCTTAATTATTCGAGCGTTACGCAAGGCAAACGTTGTCAGCGACGTAATATAGATTAATCTCAGCCGCGAGATTTATGTATATTACTCGCTGGTGATGTGCGTGAGATATCCGCGGAAACTTTCTAAAAGTCGGTCCGATCGAATCGCACGCTTATATGCGACCTGAAAGTTCGCGTTTCGTTAATCCGAGATGAAACACGGAGATTTTACATTGGCTGTTCTTGCTCGCGTGATCAATGAGATCGCATACAGATTCACGTGAGTCTTCGATCGAAGGATTGTTCTTGCTTGCAATCCACGTGACTTATATATACGACGTGGCCCTGGTTAGAAATTGAGTGTAGGTCAACAAAAGTTGACTCCT